>NC_056741.1:1729711790-1729856790 GCF_019279795.1 Protopterus annectens | reverse complement strand
GTACTAATGAGCAATCAACATCAATCAACCCACGAAGGCCAATCGACGGCAGCTGACAAGTCCGCTTGCAGAAACCTGCAAAACAGGATAGGGGAGGCATGTGAATGCAAAGAAAGGAGGGGAGGTATTGGATTGCAAAGATAGGAGACCTGACACAGCAGAGCAAAGCAAACTGACAGCAGACCGGCAGTAGCACACATAACGCAAGATACGTCAGGTCCAGGAAAGTACAAATGAAAGTAGGCTGCAGGATGCATGCCAGAAAATGGTAGGTGCAACACGCAGAAATGTAAAGGGAAGGTCAAGAGGTAATCCACGGCAGGCAAATGTAATTCAACACCAAAGGCACCACAATTGTAGTTCCGGCAGTAAAACACATAACATAATCTGTAGCTACGAACGTACATACACACCCTATGACATCATCGGTGTTCACAGCACAATAGTATAAAGTGTAAAAGCACCCAACGCACACCTGTGTATTCCCAAACACCGCACCATAGGTGTAAACACACGGGGAAATTTTAAAATGTACATGTTGGGAGCTGCCATAGCTGTGATTCATCAGCATGTGTTAGAGACTGACGGTGTTGTGGAGGATGATGCCGACAACCACCGCAGGCCTCGGAGGAGAAGGAGAGTGTTCAGACCAAGGGTAACCTACCAGGGGCTACATGACCTGGAGATAGTAGAGCGTTACAGGGTGGACAGGGACATCTTACAGCAAATAGTGGAGCTGTGCCGGCCACGCCTGAGAACCAGAAACAACAGAGGGGAACCCATACCAGTGGACACAAAGGTATGTGTAAGCCTGCGAATACTGGCCACAGGTACCTTTCAAAGGCCAACTGGAGATATAATGGGTATCTCACAGACATCAGCATCCAGGGTACTACACCAGTTCCTGGATGCCATGTTACCACATGCCAATGAGCAGATATACTTCCCCAGAACTCAGGAGGAGTTGGCCAGCAATATGCGCCACTTCCACCGTGTGGCACAATACCCAGAGGTACTGGGTGCGATAGACTGCATGCACATCCAAATCAAGTCTCCACCCGGTGAGCAGGGTAGGCGCTACATAAACCACAAGGGATTCCACTACATCAGCTGCCAGGTCATGTGCAATGCCCAGGGCATTATCATGGATGTGTGTGCTGGCAGCCCTGGAAGCTACCATGACTCCCATATCTGGCATGCCTCACAGCTGTATCAGGTATTTGTCAGGGGGGACATCCCACATGGCCATCTCGTGGGGGATGCTGGCTATGCACTGGAGCCATGGATGATGACTCCCATCAGAAATGCACACACACCCATGCAAAAACGCCATAATG
Source organism: Protopterus annectens (assembly GCF_019279795.1). Taxonomy (NCBI): domain Eukaryota; kingdom Metazoa; phylum Chordata; order Ceratodontiformes; family Protopteridae; genus Protopterus; species Protopterus annectens. Next base: position 1,729,855,453 of record NC_056741.1, on the reverse strand, counting down.
AGGAACACGCACAAACCAGAATCATCATAGAGCGTGTGTTTGGGATGCTGAAATCACGGTTCCAGTGCTTGGATACATCTGGTGGAGCCTTGCAGTACTCACCAGGCATGTGTGCCCACATCGTCATAGTATGTGCCATGCTACATAATATGATCCTGCGGAAGCAGCTGCAGCAGGGACAAAATTGTGAAGGCCCTCATAGCCCACCGCAATTGCCAAGGCCAGTACAGGCACAGAGGGATTCAGACCATGAACACACTATGCCAGCCCCAGTAGGCAGACGGAGGCATGCCCAATATTCCTACGCCTTGGCAAAGAGGGAACATATAGCACATACTCTGACCATGTAGGCCCCTATGGACTGACACCTCTCCACCTCCACACACAGTAAAATGGATGGCACACAAACATGACCACCTATAAATTGTAATGTATAGGTGGCCCATTATGTGAGTCCTACATAGGCAGCCCTCAAACATTGTAACACAACAGCCAGTGGAACACGGAATGCCAACACCTGAACAGTACATGAGTCTTACAGCATATGGTGGTGCTGTGTGCCTGTCACGTTCCCCGCCAGATATATATATATATATATATATATATATATATATATATAGATATATATATAGATATATATATATATATAGATATATATATATATGTACACATATGCATATATATAATACAGATAGAAAGGGCAATAGAGGGATATATGGTGATATAGATGGATTCAGCGATATCTTCAAATATAATAGATAGTTCAACGACATTCATAACATTTTGGAGGTACAAATAAATAGGATACCGCCAACCATGGAATGTGTAACATACCGACATGCGTAACCACCAGACCTCCCAACCATCCTGAATTACTCGGTTTTTACCGAGTTTTGGGGTTCAATTGAAGGGGTGCCACGATTCCCGAGTGGCACCCCTTCATTTCCGATTTTTTCATTACTTTTTAAAAATTTTTGCGCTGTCGGAGCTGGCGTCATCACGCGGCGCGATGGCGTCAGTGCCGTCAGGCTACCAGCCAGTGAATTGAGCTCAAGAGCTGCATTTTTCATTTCTGGCTGGCGGTTGGAAATTAACCGCGAAATTCAAGCAATGTGGTTAGCAGCAGCATCGGACGGGCTAGGAAGCTGAAGAAGCAAATGTAGACGACGACGACGTGGATACAGCAAGGAACAGAGGGCCGGCGTCCGGGATTCGGGAAGCTGAAGCAAATGATGGATCCAGCGGATAGCAGCAGCATGGGGAACGGGAACAGAGGGCCGCGAGGATGGCAGCAGCATGGGGAACAGGCACAGCAACAGCACTGAATGGAGTTCCCATCCCAGACCTATAAGAAAATGAAATCTGGCTGGTGGGTGTATGCAGGAATGGCAGACTGCAAGCAACACAAGTAAGCAAAGGAAACCTTGTCCTTGTGTGTGTGTGTGTGTGTGTGTGTGTGTGTGTGTGTGTGTGTGTGTGTGTGTGTGTGTGTGTGTGTGTGTGTGTGCCGTCTGCCTTTGCAAGGCTTGGGAATGATCACCGGAACCACATTACAGTACCTATTATGATTATCGTTTATCGCCAGCTCACTAATAGTTAAATGGAGCAGCTTGTTTCAAAGTGATTTTGGTATATTTCAACTAAAAATCGAACAATTTTCTCCACTACCTATACCCATGTGGATAGTGGAACAAATTTAGAAATCCTGCATTGGTTTAAAAAATAAGGCACTGGAAGTGTACTTTGAACGTAGTTTCAACCATCGACAGTTGTTTTGTTACACGCCTTTCAAAACTTGCTAAACGTATGCTGCAACACTGAGGTGCTTTCCATGATTGGATTAAAGTATTTACAGTAAGACATTTTTTAAATTTTCAACGCTAAAGGACAGCAGCAGTCCATGTAATAGTTGCCACTCTCCACCATAACACTCTTAACACAACGCGCAGTAGCTGCCTTGTGATATGGATCAAACAAGGCAGGAAAACCAGAAACAATAGGAATTTAAAGTTTAAGACAGAGGTAATCCACCCTTCTGGTGTGTACCTACTTATGAAGAACATTCGTTGTGTTAATAGGTTGTTATGATGGGCTACTGGGACGCAGATGTAAACATTTACTGATTATGCTATAGTTAGAGATCAAATGTTTTTATTTCCATAGGCGCGTGTCACTTTTTATTTCATTACATTTTTTAATGAGAGGCTACAACTTAATGAATGGGTGTCCTTTAGCAAGTAAATGTTCAGTGCCCCTTGAGAAGTATATTTTAACCTAATAAATCATCTAGTCTGGTAACATAGATGCATTTGTACCGGGTACATATTTATAGCATTTACATGACAGATGGCATCTGGCATTCAGTTGATGCATAGCTTGTATGTGGATGTTCACTGTTCATCTTGCTGTGTTTTTCAGTTCAAATGTAAAGCATTCTTTATTGTTTAAAAGTCAAACTGTATTTTCTTTTTCTGCATACTTGTATTATAACGTGCGATGCGACACGTATATTTTTAGTGTTTTCACATGATGATACATTCATTTAATCGTATTGCAAGCACTGCATTGCTTCCTAATGTTCAAGCTAGGACATCAGTTAGAAATACAGTCAGGGAAAGGTATATAGTGGTAGCAGCACATTGCAAAAGAACATTTAATAACAATAGCAAATTAAACCTTTGGTACAAGTGACAAGAGCCCCTTCTGAAAGCTCTGGATTTATGCTTCATATTTGTTCTGTTCCTCATAAAATCTGTGGTTTTATGGCTTTTTGTGGCAAGTCAGTGAAGGATTGAAGTCAATAAATGACAGGCATTTGAATTTCAGACTTCAAAACCTTTTATTCTATCAATTTTCTAAATTTATAAGGTCAGTATTTGAAATTTGTCCCTATTTTAGGGCTGTAAATATATTCCCCTATTATTGGCTTTGTCCAGGTTTTTTGTGCTAACAGGTTGACTTGAGAGCTATGGAGAGAAGTGAGAACTGACTTCTGTATTCCCCATTGTTGGTGTTGTCCAGGTTTTTTGTGCTAAGAGACTGAGAGCTATGGTAAGACATGAACTGAATTCACTAAATGATAGCCATTTAAGTTCAGGAAACTGCTGATTTGGCATAGTGGTATGTTGCTCTGACTGTAGTGCACAGGGTCCTGAGCCCAGCATACATTTTATTTTAGTAAATTTCCAAAAATTATATAAGCAATGTTTAAAATGTGTCCCTTTTTAGGGCTTTTGTCCCGTCTCCCCCCCAAAACAATTTGGATTTCTTGTGCTGCAAAGTTGAGAGATACAGTTGAGTATTGAGTGAGTTATACATGGAGCTGTGAGCTTCAGGGAAAGAGAAGTCAGGAAGGTATATCAAAGAACCCACGTATGTTTCTTGTTTTGTGTGCAAGGGGTCTATGGCTATGCAACAGCCCAAAGGTAATCTTTATCCACCACTGACCAGATGCATTTTCTTTGGATGTAGTGTAGGTTTCAAATTTTCAATATTGTTTCAATGAATGAGTTTCAAGGGCAGAGAAGTTTTAATGCTATGTTTATTTTCATTGTGAGACAGTATTGCTTTGTTAGCAGGTATCTAGTAATGTTTGTGCATTGTGCTATAAAATGTTAAATAAAATCCAAATAATCAATGTAGAAGTAAAGCAGTACATTAGTATTTATAGTAAATGGGTGAAATAGCCAGGTAATGGGACATTGGAATGGCTGCAGGGGACGCTGGTGCCATATTTTGGTTGCCTGTTCTTCAGTTTGCGTTTGAAAGTTGGTATCCCATAATTCCAGTGGGTGGGGTTACATTATGTATGCTAATTTTATGTTAATTAGCGTACAGATTTGTACCTATTTTTCATGGGCCTTGTCCAGATTTTTGATGATTCCAGGTTGAGAGGTATGGTAACCACGAGGCTGAAAGACCGCTAGAACACAGTACCGGAACAGTACATCCGCGAGTAATAGTATGATGATATGAAGGGACAGTTAGTCACCGCTGCCGGTGTCGCGGTCCACGTAGGTACTGTGTTCAACTGTGTCTGTGAGTGCCGTAGTCTGTGTAAGTGTGCGTTGAGGGTGCTGTGTGCGTTTCTGTGTGACTGTAATGTGTGTGTGTGTCCGCAACATGTGTATGTTGGTGCCAAGTCAAAGGTGATCAGTATGGTAGGTGTGGGTATAGCTAGCCATAGGCATACGGTTACTACCGGTACCACAGTAGGAGGGACAGCCCCACCCTGGGCAGGTGTGTCCTGACATAAAACAGTACAAAGGGCAAATGTCCGAGATGGTAGGACATAAATATGTCCCATATATAATGTAACAGTTGTATTTAATAGTTATGCCTGTATGTAAGAAACTTAAATGTTACATGCAATATGATAAGTAGCCAAAGTCACACAACAATAGGTATGTAGTGAGGATAAAAGTATGTGCTACCTGTGTACTGACCGTGGCTACGTGTTGGCCTGTAAACACCGCTTTGTGTCCCACAAGTGTCCAACAATGACCATATGAAAAGGTGGCAACCCATGGCAAACAGGCTCTATTAACACAACCACAATGACTGCAAATATCTGGGACAGAAATACAAGGGATAGCTGTCACTTGCACATATCCCCTGATATATTGCTGCAATTACAGAGGTATACAAGTAGCAAGCCCACCTGCAGATGATATAGAAACCAATTAACAATGGCCCAACGTACAATCCTGTAACATAAGTCTACTAACTGTTACCTCTCTAATTAGGGACAGAGCCCACACACATATATACGGATTATGTAGAAATGCAAGGCCCACAAACCGTATATGTTACGTACAACCACCAACATCCCCCACGCTAGAAATTAAAGCAATACAAACTGTAATAGCAGCAAACATCCAGTCAGTCAATTACATCTGTAGAACCCTCAACATACCGTCTGAGAGACACAATTAAAGGCGACATGCAAAATTGCAGGCGTTGTATAATGGAACAAACAGTCATGTTACAGGTTTTGATTGCAATACTCCGTTATCAGACGTCGGGATGACAGGTACACCCACATGTTGAACTAAATACTCTACCTGTCACACACAATCCATGGGGGACATGAATCCAAAATATACTTGTCTCCATGCATAGCAGTTGCAGTTACACATAACAAAACACAATACAGACCATCTCCCCGAAGGTAGGGCAAATAGGCAACGCCCAAGTGGAGAATCCAATTATACCCCACTGTCGCCGCGTAATTGGCGAATGGAGTAGCTGCACAGCTGATATGCAAGTAATTAGTCACTCAGGAACACCAATTGGCGGGAAGAATCCACATGTTTCAGGTATCGACATATATAAGGATGACTTGCCAGACATTCAAACCGTATGCTCATACCGAATAACAGTTGAAAAACTGTGAGAGAGACAGAAACGAAACGCCGTAATGACAACAAGGTATGTAGAATGCCCGATATGTAAGGTTATGTATAGCATGATCTGTATTAATTATTTTTACTGTATGTATAGCCTGTTTTGCATTAATTAAACGTGTCCGCAATGAATAAAGTGGGGAAAGGTATTTATGTAGTGATGTCTTGCTGAGCATACTAACGCATGTAGAATCTGTGTGTCCAGCAGTGGGACGCAAGGTACACAGCACAGACACCACAAGGGATGCTACATGAGGCCATTAAACAGCGCAATGCCATACAACCCACCGTCAGTGGTAGTGTATGTCCAACAAGGACGTGCCATAGCAGGGAATAGTATATGTTGATATACTGTCACAGCATGCATGTGTATGGGCATATAACGTTAATGACATATGTAAGGTGGTCCCGCTGAGCAAGTATGCTTTGCATTATGGGATACTATGTGAAATATGTGTAATGTATAGTATTATAGGTAGATATGACAGATATTCTACACAGTATAACAGGCATATCATGATACCACAGGTATCGTCTACTGGTATGTACAATAACAGGATACATATGGCCTGTAGGTATGGGACATAGTAATAGCATGATAGCTAATCTAAATGGAAGGGCTACCAAGTAACCATGCACAAAGGACATGTAATAGCTGCACAGGTGCATAGTGGGGTACTATGCAGTCTGGCAAGTCCATGTGTAAGCACAACTACAGTGTTCACACTAGTGGCACCTCTCCAGGGTAGTGTCCTGTGAAGAGCAGAGCCAGGTGTGACCTGCACCACTGCACAGTACAGCCACTGCAGTGATCCCAGGCCTACATGTGTCTCCCAACCACCAAGGGAGGTATCACATGAACAGTGCTACTACTCAGTCCCTGCGTGATGTGCATAGGACTTATGTTCCACAGCATGGCGAGTGTCCAGTTTGGGAATGTAACCCAGAAGCACATCCCACTCATTGTGGCGTGTGTGCACATATCCATGAGCATGTTGCTCACAGTGGCCTCTGCTTATGTTGCATATGAGGAGTATATCCATCAATAATGTTGTGGACATGGGCCCTGTCTGATCAGCAGAGGTCACCCCTGAGTGTGTAGTATGCAAATGTGTACAGATGTGGTGTCCATAGTGCAGCTGCATATTTAAACCATCGGAGCTCAGTAAACATCATGGCGTGTTAATGTTGTGGCATGTAAAGCTGTAGCTGTTGTGTAAGGTACACCCTAAATGGGGTGGTGTACCCTTGAATGTGTGTAGATGTCTTAAGTTCAGAGGTACAATGGGTGCCTATGTACCAGTTACACACCCAGTACAGATAGGTGTGGCCACGTAGAAGGATATCCACGCCACAGTGGCAATACGGTAACCACAGGAGTGGGTGCGACATATGTGTGTACTGCAAACATGTACAATGTGATATGTATGTAGGGGACTACCATCCATGTGATAGTCAGTGGGTGAATGGTGTAATGCAAAGGTGATGTGCATGCACCTTGTGTCATGCAGCTTGATGCCATGATAGTCAGATTATGTATCTGTCACAGTGACACCTGTATGGTTGGAGTCAGTATCAGCTGGTGGAGCAATCATGGCACTTGGTATGTAGGGGTTTGAAAGCTAGGCAGGGAAAGTCCCCTGTTACAGCCTGTTCTGCAGGGAAGCATATACTGAACATGAGGGGCCCTATGACTGAGGACCGTGGCATGCCAAATGTACCTGACATGTAGTAGGTACTATGGTATGCTGGCCTCATTGTGTGTCCTATCCATGAGCCACATAGCATAACATCCTGAGACACAGGGTACGATGTGCAGGTGGATGTGTATGTTGTCAATACCAGAATGGGGAATAGTGCTGAAAGGCAATGAGAGGACAATGTAGGATGTGTGGACTCCCGTACCATCAGCAACTGCCCTGGTAACTGTATGAAAGGAGTCCACCATGTGTAGGGGCCATGCTCTGGCCTTAACAAGCCCAACCCGGGTGGCAGCAAAGGACGGGAGCCCAACAATGTCTCTGAGAATGACGTCCTTGATGATGTGCCCCATAGCCATGCAGAACAGTCCAGTCAGGTGTGTAGGACTATAGTCCCACTCGTGCAATGCGGTGCCACCTGTGTGTAGTGTGATAAATGCTGCTGTGTGCCATTCAGGAGCTACAATGTCTGAAACAAGGCTGTCACTGAATATGGTGGCCTAGTGGGGAGACATGTAATTCAGAGGTTGGTGGACATCACAGCCTGGGACGTTGGAAGGTGACATGGGGCTAGTGTCCCAGGACATATAGAGTGTAGGTCAGTACTGTGTAGGTGTGACCACAGGGACACCACAATGTTCATGTATGGATTGCGGCCCTGTAGTGAGTGAGAGGGTGTACTGTCAGCATTGAATCCATCCTCCAGCATGTTGCCAACAATACCTGGGTCTGCAACATTCCTGAGTGACTGTTGTATGTGACAGCAGATGTGGGTGTTGCCATCGAATACTGACATACCACCATAATGCCTGGTGGTACACCCCAGAATGTGTAGCAGTCATGTTTACATAGCTAGACTTGGAATATGTGATGAGGGACCCTGTGGCCCCACCATGGCTGACCAGTGAGCCACACCACACATGGGAATGTACACCACTGTGCAACAGCCTACATCTGTTGTTGTACATCATATGTCCGTGGAGCATGACCACCAGAGTGGCGTCTGTTATCTGGTGTGTACCATCATGGCTCTGTGTGGAATAGCATGATCCATGCAGTTGTGTACATGCTAATTAAGTGCACTGGGGTATGTGTCAGCATTTGTATGTGCATTGTCCATCTGCACGGGTGTCATGATGTTAACAACCGCTGTCAGCAGACGTCTGTAGTAGGTGTTGTAGTACACATGTACTGTGTATGCTGTGATAGGTGTGTTGCTGGGATGTGGCTAACAAGGTCGATTAGCATATGTTCAGAATCCACCAATGAGGGGATAACCCCAGGTGTGTAACACCAGTCACATGGTTGTAGTGTTCATGCCAAGGGTAATGTATGTCTTGGAGGTGGTGTGTATGGGTTGATCCAGGAGAGCGGAGGGTATGACTCATGGATGTGTCGGTACATGAGTGGCTATCCCAGTGAAGTGTGGGGTAGTGTCAGTCACACATCAGTAGTAGCTGAGGCCCACTGTCCACTATACCAACATAGAAGGTATGTTACCCGTGGGGTATGATGTTGACTCTGTCACTTGTTACAATGTGTATAGCAATCCCGGACACAGTTAGTTGCACATGGAGCACCTCTGATGCATTTTGCTAAGCAACTTGCCAGGATGTGTGCAAAACATAGTGGGATATGGGAACCCCTCAGCTGTGGGTGTGCCGGTCCAGGTATGTGCCTGAAAGGTATGGTCTGTCTATAACCTGTCATTGCAGGTGTGCTCTGCAGAGCCTAGAGGCAGGTCCCAGTCACTGCAGAGATGTTTGAGTGGTGCATTATAAGGTGTGCCTTGCCTGCGTGCGTCACAGAGGAAGCTGCAAGCAATGTGTCACATGACCCCATGTCGTGCCTGCCAGTTACCGCCCTGCCGGTGACAGTTATTGGAAACTGTGCAAGACAGGCAGCATAGAAGCAGCAAGAGTCTTACATGTGAGCTGTACTCCCAGGGCTGACAGGTGCAAGTCATCTGTGCCACAGCATTGTGTTTGACCAGGACAGTCATAGCGGACAGATACCACATGCCTGTGGAATAACAATAGGAGCATAGGCAACTGTTGAAGTGACACAGTCAGTCATTGTACAGTGGTATTGTGTCCGGACGAATGCAAAATGCTCCCTAGGGCTAGGCCCACACCCTCAGGGCTATAAGACTGTTGAGCTATTGCATGTCCCTGCACACGTAGTCTGTGAAGTGGCATCACAGGGCCGTCACACTAACATGGCGAATGACAGACATATCATACCTGGTGAGGTGTGGCATGGGTGCATAGGTTATGTTGCAGAAGCAGTTACCCGACAGCAAGATGTAAGCAACTAACGCCTTGTGTAGCCTGCTGTGTGGAACTGCAGTGTGACACCCTACAGAGTCAGCTATGACTGGTGTGTTGTGAATGTTATAACTCACTATTGGCTGTATGTGGTGGGCACACATGAGTCTGTGGGCTATAAGCTGGTGATGTTGTCTGCCATGATGGGGGCTACCTCTGGTGCCTACAGAGAGTATGGAGATGTACTGCACAGGTTGTCCTCGTAGGTGTGTCCAGTGGTGTAGATCATGTGAGACTATGTGATGGGTGGGGTGTGTTGCAAATGTTACACATCCCCAAATGACTGTCAGGTGCAGTCAGGGTTGGTGACAGCATTACCCCCAGCCATAGCTGTCAGCCTCCTGTCCCCAAACTGAGGAACATTAGCCCTCATACCGTGTGACAAATGGGCGAAACGTGGAACACTTACAACTGGCTTACTAACAGCGTCAACTAGGAAGGTCATATGATGGCTAAAATAGGCTGGTCTTACCTATAAAACAGATATTCCAATGAATTAATATGATTCCCATCTATTTAGCCATGGCTAGCAGGTAAACTATGTACAACAATGAATGTGTGACAGACCCTTCCAATGTGGAACCATGAGGAACATGCACCTTTTAGAACCCCAAATGAGGTACGTTCCCCGTAATGAGGTACACCTGAGAGCTATGGGCCCAGCACAGCTGCAGATGTGCATCCCCCACAGGCTGTAGTGCCGTATGTTGGGAGGTGAGCATTGAATGTGTACATGAGACAATTGCTCTATTGCCACATGTACAACATATCCCTCATATAGACAGGCAGTAGCACTGGTACGTGACAGTTGGACATGCCTGTATATACAACCATGTCCCACAGGATATGTGCATTACGTGTACAACAGCTGTCGTACCTTAAGCAAGCTGGGAAGTGTAGGACAGCCAGTGTACCTGTGGGAAATGGTGTGGAATGGGCGCTATAGTCATCAGTAGCTCATGACATGCTCACATGTTCTGGACAAGTGCCTAGCATGACCATACAATACAGATAGGGTGTTGGATAATATCAACACACAAGTGGTGATGACAGTCATTTAGGGTGGCACCGCACTATAACCCTGCTGAGTATGGTGTGCATGTCCATGAAAGCACTGTAGATGTTAGCAGTACAGATGTACAAGACAGTACGGATATTTGATTACAAATACCTTTGCATGTCACAGGAGTGTTCCACCAGTGGCCTATTGACAGACTCACAACTACAAAAGGTGCAAGAGTGACATGTGCACAGCACATCAGTGCCAGATACAGTAGAACAGGATTAATGTGTTGTACCCCACCGTCATTGTAGCCCATACCACACAGACAAATGTTAGGCATCTGTGTATGTAAGGCTGTGAATGGCCATGACCTATCAGTATAGCTGTGTCAGTGTTGTGAACAACATATAGAATGGGCTGTGTGAGTGAGGTGTGTGACATATGTGCACAGTCTTATGGATGATACCAGCAGTGTCACCGCTAGGTGAACATCCCTGTACCCATAAACTACTACCTAGGCTGTGGCAACATTATGGACACTGTGTAAGGGATGGTGCTGTGCAGTGCACCCCCCGACATGGTGACGTCTCCAGGCCCCTTAGGTAGTCATATGAGGCACCCATGTCATGTCAAGGTGCCATCCATGAGCACGGAGATCACTGGACAGGCATATACAGCACTGTGGTGACCAATATTGGATCACATACCACCTGTAAGGGGTAATGGCTATGCATGGATGTGTGATACCAGCCTTCACAATCCACACCTCCACTATGCAGCATGCTGTCTACCTTGCAGAAGGACATTTGCTACACCATGATGATGGACATGCTACATGTCCATATCCTGATCTATATGACATATGTCATGGACAGCCACCGTCCTAATACTAGAATCGCCACAGGCTGGACAGATCCCTGTGCCATATATGTGACATACTCCTGCCATACCATGCAACCCTGTCCATCAAAGCTGCACATGTCATCCCAGTCATACATGGTGTGATGGCCATATGGTAGATGTACCATCAACTGACTGGATCAGTAATGTGGCACTGATGCACTTTGCGGTGGCACAATGGCTGTCTGTTACAGCGTGGTAACCATGCCCGCACATGTTATGGTTGATGACCATCCCTGCGAATGTCGTCTGACTATCCATTGTCCCATGTCTATCACATGTGTAATACAGGCGATCTGTGGCAGGATGTTGAACAGTTGTACAGTGCTGTGTAGATGTATATGGCAAAACACATGCATGTACAGGTGTCCATGCGTATGTGTGCATTGTCACTGCTCAAGTCCATTATAGCTATGTCTGTGTTGACATGTGACATATACACAGCATCCAGGTCAACAGTAGTACCGTGGACACATCGAGGCATGTGCAGATAGGTAAGAACACAAGAGCATGCAAATAGACATGCCCACAGCAAGACAGCATTTACATGGAGTATGAACACTGTAATGAGGTGACACACATATATGGTGATGATATCCAATGCATAATGGGTGTGACATGTGTGACACAACCATGTCAGTCGTGTCAGTGTCATGATGCTTTGCAAAGATAACTGTGCAGATGCAGTAGATGTCATAGAAATGTATGTGCAGCAGTATCTCTGTACATCTCTGAAACTGTGACCTGTCACCATCATTATGTTTTACAGATAATGCCCGTGCGCCTCCCAGCAAACACCCGCCAGGAGGATGATGTCCTCATCCCACAGCTCCATGACAACTATGACTTGTTGTTCAGCCATGTGCCACAGCATGCCCAGCAGCGGGATGACCTGTGGCAGGATCTACGCAGGAGGGTGAACGATGTGGGTGGCCATAACCGCACCTACCAGCAGGTGCGCAGACACTGCATGGACCTGATACGACATGCAAAACAGCGTGCCACTGCAATTGCCAGGGAACAAGGTGGAACAGGTGGTGGGCCACCAACCCAATCCCCACTCATACACACTGAGGAGCTACTGGCCAGTCTGGGGACACCCAGGGAACAGCATCCAGAAACACTAGCTGCCATCGTGGAGGTGGGTGTTTCCCAACCAATGAGCCTGGAGTTGCCTGGTAAGTCAGTACTGCACATATGGCTATTATATCCCATGTAGTTGCATGTGTCACTGTACATCATGTAAAGTAACAACATATGCCAGGTATGTGGACACACATGCTGCATACTACAGTATGCTATGTTATGTATGCACGCATGTGCATACTATATGCTATTACACAGGTGAATGTGTTCACATGCACAGTGCAACCTGTGGCTGTCATACATTCATGGATAATGTTCATACTGGTATGTCACCCCTATACAGGTACCTCTGGCGTGCCACACAGACATGGGTCCGTTGCAGGTGAGACTGTCATCAGTATCAGGCATGTTACAGTGTAGATCTATTTGCCATGTGGCCAGTTAACACTTGCACACCTGATGTTTGTTCCAGTCACGATATGCAGGTCGCACCGCCTTTCATTCACACATGCCACCCATGTGCAATATATACAATCATAATGATACACAGACGTGATACCACAGTACTTGACATTGCGACACATGTGGTCAGCTGTGCATACAGCGGTGGAGGTGTTCTACAATGGAGGCATATGTAGTATGCGCTGGAACAACATGTGTGTTACGCACACAGTACCACACAGTGAGCTGTGATATGGGCAGCCCACAAGTGTCACCATTGTATCATATGCCCCTGCATTGGGTGAACACATTGTGATGTGCCACCTGACATGTCCCAGACATGTAGTGTTCTGTCTGCAATATTGTCACACTATCGCATGACCTATACCCCACATACCAAACATACAACCCGTTGTCTGCATAGCCCTGTGGATTGTGACATATCTGACATGTATGGGTGTATGTCATATGGGACAACACAGGCATGTGGAGAAGATGCCCATCACACACAATTGGCCAACACATGTGCACACATGGCCGTGGGGGATGGCCAGAGACATGTAGCCACACAGTACTCGGGATGTGTATACACCCTGTTGCACATTGTCCGCACATGGTCCAATTATAGCCTTAGTTGACCGATTATACAGTTGATGTGGTACACTGGACAACCTAAATGCCTGTGCACAGCTACTGGAGGTGTCACTGAAGTCTACCATATACGATCTGTCGAACATCACGACTGTGTTGCAGTTATGGCTATGCAATGTGTACATATTATGCATTCTACAGCAACATACATGCCTCATGTTGCCATGCAATGGCACAGTGTCTGTACTTCACACTGTATAGCAATGTAGATGGCTCACACTACCCTCCCATGCTCATGCACATTTGCTAAACATGCATTCTATCTGCAGGGCATACACACAACACTGCAATGTGAAGCCCATTATGATGCTGTACATGTGTCAGGACACCATTGTGTCAAACATGTATGCATGTTAATGCACGTCAGCAGATTACATGTCAAGGTCACGTCAGCCATGTGTACTGTTATCCTGTTCTGGGCCACATGGTGTATCACAGGGATGCATGCATACTACCATGATTGTGTGAACTGCATGATTACTGATATGACACCTGCTTGCTGTAGTGTGCACCCCAGGGAGGTATGCTTACTAACACTATTAATGTCTGAGCTGCATGCCCTCTGCTGTATCGCAGGCATGCTGCATGCCATCTGACAAATCACATGCATGGTGTGTCTGTGTGTGTATGTGTCTGTGTGTGTCTGTGTGTGTCTGTGTGTGTGTGTCTGTGTCTATTGTACTTTACAGTATTTCTTTGCATTCACAGGTGATGTATGTGCGTTACCCTCCTGCGGTCCATCTGATGTTAGTGTCCCCACAGATACTAGTGGTGATGAACATATGCATGAGGTACAGGTAGGGTTGTCAGAGGCTGAATCTGTGCCACTGGTTATCATCCCAGCTATGTCCCCCTCTTCCCCGCACACAGTTCTGCTGCCAACACATACCGCATCACCAGTGGCCATAGAGGAAGGACAGTCAGCATCTGTTGGCGTGGAACAGGAACGTGTGGTGGCTACAGAGGGTGTGTCTACACACCATGGTGTCAGTGTAATGACTGCAGATGTGCCACACAGGCATGTGGCCAGTGCTGCTCGTAGGAGGACCTCTGGCAGACATGCACCTGCAGGACAGAGCGCAGCAGCTGGTATCACCAGATGCATGTTCCAGACTGTAATGGCGGCACAGGCATGTGCTGAATGGCAGAACAGAGAATGGCAGAGGCTGCAGAGGGCTGCAATCCATAAGCTAAATGACAACATCCAGGCATTGGCAAATGCTCAACAGCAGATTGCTAATGTTCAAGATAGGCGACTAGGTGAAATGGTCAGAATCCTTGACCGAGGCATGGCAATCCGCGAGCGTGTGCTGTATGTGCTGGAACACCTGGTAGGAGTGAGGCATAGGCCACGTGGACGTAGGCCAGCAACACCACCTAGTGTAGGTCGACGTGAGTGTGCCACCTCACATGCCCGCTCCCATAGTGCCGGTAGCAGTAGCAGTGCAGCTGGTGCTGCGCTGTCAACACCAGGACACAGCAGGCCATGTGGACGTGGCCCTGGATGGTCTCAGTGGGGACACAGTTCCAGCGGACATGTGTCGTCGGACAGTAGCCACTCTGTACCTCCACCTGGTAGTGCCCGTGCAACCCCAGGCAGGCACAGGTCACGTGGCCGTGGACGGACACAGTGAGCTGTACAACCTGCACTGTACAATCTGGGGCTGTCAATAATACTCTGTGTAGGCATCACAAATGGCATAACTGTGTACACACATACACACACACAGCAAACACAACTGTAGGGCTCCACAACATCCACATGCATTCTGCACAGACATGTCCAGTCAACTCACCAGCCCTTACACACACACATGATGTTATCCATTGGTGCAGCCTATGCCCCTGGCAAACATATCACCCTGTGCATATGATGAAGCCTGTGCCGCTTCCCTGTCATCCACACCATCGGTGCAGGGTTATGCACAAATATTCTGATGCACAGGGTGAACAGCATAGTGAGAGGTGTATGTAATACCTGTGTATGCATAGTGAGGGATGTGTATGTTGCAGTGGTTGTGTGTGAATACTGAGAGCTGTGTATGTGACATAGGTTGTGTACTGTCGACATGCACCAGTCATACCATGTAGTGCAGGTGCAGCATGCATTGTGATGTGTTCACGGTATGTGTCTCAGTTACATCCACCATGTTGGATGTGATACCCTGGTTCCCTCCTATGGTGTACTTGCATGTGCCTACAGGTAGCAGTGTTTGCAGTCCCCCATGTGTAACTGGATTACACACAGGCACATCTGGCAATATCAGCATGCTACACGTACCCTCAACCTGACTGTTGGACACACCAACATGACACAGATGTCCGCACATATACTGCACCTGATGTATGTGGTCGATGCCACAGGCTACACTGGACAGAAACGTGACATACATAGCAGGACATATTACAGGTATGGTGACATGGTGCAGGGGTTGTACACAGCGGCCTGGCCAATGATGATGTGAGGTGTCACTTGGTAGCTGGAGGCCACACTGTGCAGCAGTAGGACCCTGTAACAGTACAGAAACATGGCCACATTCACGGGGTGTACACCACTATAACGCACACCCCATAGTGTGCAGCTGGCGACCCTTGCCTATGTGGTCATCACCCTCACAGTACTAGGCACCCACACGACGTGTCACAGAGAAGGGACATGCACAGGTAGCCAGTATGGCTGGGACCTATGGCATCAACAGGGTTGTGCAATGCATCACCATTACTGGTTAGTCACCACGTGGGGCTAGTGATCATTTCCTACCGTATATTAGCATACACCCTCACACCAAGCACCAGACATACATACAGACACACACACACACTGTGGTGACCACATGTGTATACGGACAGGTGACGTGTGTGATGCACCACACCAGCTGACGTCATGCTTCCCACACTGACGTATGTACAGATCTCTACAATGGTATACAGGGATGTGTAGCAACTGGGACATATTCCCCATGATATGTGGCATCCCTGGTCACACATTCGGACACACATGGCAGTGCTGGGAATGATACACCTGCCATATGATGACACGTTTGATAGACATGCTGCGGTATTGATTGCATTCTGTGTACCAACGCTATATCTGGCAGATGTGCTGCTATATGCACACAGGAGGTTGTAGGTGTTACAGGTGCCATGTGACATATAGTTGTTAACACCTGACCACTGTGTATGCATTATGTCAGCACCATCACGTAACAGTGACATAGCGTACTGTTTGCATATGGCATGTTAGGATGGTGCATGACACAACTGTGAGCCATCCACTGCACACATACATCTAGACAGGTGGTTCACCACGTTATGTACACACATCCCTCCATATGTGCTGTTTGTATGTCACCATATACAGGTGTCAATGATGGGTCTGCATTGCGTCTGCATGTCGTAGGTAGGTGCAACTATGTTACGGACATCGGCCACTGCACATGCATGGTTGCTGCATGCACAGTACAGATGTCACATGAGTCTCCTGTTGCCATGTTTGTATGCATTGCTATTGTTGGACATGTGTGTTGACATACATAACACATGGACTGTGGTATGATATCACAGGTGTCACAGGCAACCAGCACAAGGGTATGTGTCCCGGTCAACACTGTTACCCCCTGTAGTGTGAGCATTCAACAGACATGGGCCCACCTTCCATTCATGTGTGTAGCATTGATTAGGCCAGTGTTATGCATGTGGTACATCAAAGGCTATGTATGTATGTGTTGTGTGTGCAGTCCATGCACACATCCACACAATCACATGTATGACATATCCAGACGTGTGTTCATTGGTGTACAGCAACAGTCAGGTGTCACAGCTGAGTAAAGGCCGTGGTATGTGTTGAGCCGACCTGTTCATGTATACTGGTATCATTGCAATGCATAACACCTGTTGGATCCCTGTTGGTACATGTGTACTCTGCACAGCTGGTGTACACCGCTGTACAGCCCAGTGGTCATGTGTCACATGGTGTTGTGGGACCGTACGGCTGTGTAGTGCTGCACCGATGACATGGTGCTGACTTGACAGCTACAGTGTACACTGCAGTGTGTACGTATGTGACCTGCACCTGTGATAGCTGTGATGGCAGCTGTGTGTGTGTACAGGTCACTGCATGTGTGACCTGCCTGTGCGTGAGGACAGATTTACCTTACTGTGCCCGTCTGTACTGTGCCCTTCTGTGTGTACACTCCATCTGCATGCAAGATGGCCCTTTGCTACTGCTAAGTGTGTGAGCATGCCTAGTATGCTGTTGTGTAGATGGACACACAGTACATTCCACACTGTGCCCTTCCATGATTAGACTCCGTGTGCATGCAAGTTGGCCCTTTGCAACTGCTAAGTGTGTGAGCATGCCCAGTACGCCGTTGTGTAGATGGACACACAGTACATTCCAAACAGACGTGTGACACTAAGCATGTGGGCATGGCCATTGACATCCTGTATAGCCATGGTGGTCATCCAGGCAACCAATGTCCATTTTCAATGTCACGATGGATGCCTACATTGAACACACTAGTTGTTCTCTCGGAGGGTGTACTGTCTGTGGCGCATCCCGTATCTATTTAGTGTTGTAGTGCTCCGTAGATATTTGGTTGGCCCAATGACAGCACTGCCATGTTTGTGTACGTCTACCTTGGGACAGTAAAATACTTTCAGACTGCTCACTCTCTAAACATTCCCTATCAGCATCTTTGCCTTTGCGGATGATGTCACCCACCTAGGAGTATGCCTCTGGGAGTGCTGTGTTCAGTAATCTCGGTAGCGCGTTCTGTAAATGCGTAATGCTGTAGGGTGTTAAAGTAGTTAGGTGTATGTTCAACTCCCGGCCCTTCCAAGTGTGTGTGTGTGTGTGTGTGTGTGTTTCCAGCTGCCTGGGGACACAGTAATGCTTTTAGATGCCTCACAACACATACATTCCCTATCGGTGTCTTTGCCTTTGCGGATGATGTCACCCACCTAGAAGTATGCCTCTGGGAGTGCTGTGTTCAGTAATCTCGGTAGCGTGTTCTGTAAATGCGTAATGCTGTAGTGTGTTAAAGTAGTTAGGTGTATGTTCAACTCCCGGCCCTTCCGTGTGTGTGTGTGTGTGTGTGTGTTTCCAGCTGCCTGGGGACACAGTAATGCATTTAGATGCCTCACAACACATACATTCCCTATCGGCATCTTTACCTTTGCAGATGATGTCACCCACCTAGAAGTATGCCTCCGGGAGTGCTGTGTTCAGTAATCTCGGTAGCGCGTTCTGTAAATGCATAATGCTATAGTGTGTTAAAGTAGTTAGGTGTATGTTCAACTCCCGGACCTTCCAAGTGTGTGTGTGTGTGTGTGTGTGTGTGTGTTTCCAGCTGCCTGGGGACACAGTAATGCTTTTAGATGCCTCACAACACATACATTCCCTATCGGCATCTTTGCCTTTGCGGATGATGTCACCCACCTAGAAGTATGCCTCTGGGAGTGCTGTGTTCAGTAATCTCAGTAGTGCGTTCTGTAAATGTGTAATGCTATAGTGTGTTAAAGTAGTTAGGTGTATGTTCAACTCCCGGACCTTCCAAGTGTGTGTGTGTGTGTGTGTGTGTGTGTTTCCAGCTGTTTGGGGGCACAGTAATGCTTTTAGATGCCTCACAACACATACATTCCCTATCGGCGTCTTTGCCTTTGCGGATGATGCCACCCACCTAGAAGTATGCCTTTGGGAGTGCTGTGTTCAGTAATCTCGGTAGCGCATTCTGTAAATGCATAATGCTATAGTGTGTTAAAGTAGTTAGGTGTATGTTCAACTCCCAGACCTTCCAAGTGAGTGTGTGTGTGTGTTTCCAGCTGCCTGGGGACACAGTAATTCTTTTAGATGCCTCACAACACATACATTCCCTATCGGCGTCTTTGCCTTTGCGGATGATGTCACCCACGTAGATGTATGCCTCTGGGAGTGCTGTGTTCAGTAATCTTGGTAGCGCGTTTTGTAAATGCATAATGCTGTAGTGTGTTAAAGTAGTTAGGTGTATGTTCAACTCCCGGCCCTTCCAAGTGTGTGTGTGTGTGTGTGTGTGTGTGTGTGTGTGTGTGTGTGTGCGTGTTTGTTTCTAGCTGCCTGGGGACACAGTAATGCTTTTAGATGCCTCACAACACATACATTCCCTATCGGCGTCTTTGCCTTTGCGGATGATGTCACCCACCTAGAAGTATGCCTCTGGGAGTGCTGTGTTCAGTAATCTCGGAGCGTTCTGTAAATGCGTCATGCTGCAGTGTGATAGGGTAGTTAGATGTAAATTCGATTCCCAGGTGTGCCAGATGTGTGTGTGTGTGTGTGTGTGTGTGTGTGTGTGTGTGTGTGTGTGTGTGTGTGTGTGTGTGTGTGTGTGTGTGTGTGTGTGTGTGTGTGTGCATGCTCCCGTCCGCCTGGGGACTCAGGTTATGCTTTTAGATGCTTCGCAACACAGATGTATCCTGCTGACGTCTTTGTCTTTGCAGATGTTAACATGCACCTAGTATAATTCCTGTGTATCTGCTGTGTTTAGTAATCTCGGTAGCGTGTTCTGTAAATGTGTCATGCTGTAGTGTGATAGGGTAGTCATGTGTAGGTTCAATTACCAGCCCTGCCACATGTGTGTGTGTGTATGTCTGTATCTCTCTCTCTCTATATATATATATATATATATATATAATCTATTTTCTGCCCATAACTCTGCTCTTGCATGGACAGCTGACTGTTTCATGTATTGCATATTTGCATAGCTTTCACATACCAATGGGGTACATTGCAAATCCCAACATTGTCCATGCAACGTCCGTGTTACAGACGGTGTTACACGCCCTTACAGGCGTTTGCTGTATATCTT
This sequence comes from Protopterus annectens, assembly GCF_019279795.1. NCBI lineage: Eukaryota > Metazoa > Chordata > Ceratodontiformes > Protopteridae > Protopterus > Protopterus annectens. The sequence continues at coordinate 1,729,835,098 of NC_056741.1, read as the reverse complement.
GGCAGACATCTATCCTTGCTGTACTCTGCCGGCGGCTTCATGTATCATGGCCTAGTTTTGATGTGTGCATGGCTGTGGGTATGTCCCACTATCATCATTTGTAAAGGTGACAGCCCTATAGGTTCTTCATGTAGACTGCTGTGTCATTTGACATGTCAGCACATACCTGTGGACAGTATTGCACGTCCTACTGCAGCGCATTTCATACCTTCTGCATTATCTTGCAGTCGATATTGCTGTTTCCTCACACATGTATCTGTTTCTGTTCATACCACTCCACCTCCTAGAGCAAATTTCTGGACAAGGCCTTATCTGATAGTGGGACACATAGGGGCAGTATTGACATGTTGCTCTTACAAACGTAGATAGTTGACACAATAATAGGTTTTGCATTAGTATGGCTTTTGTGTCGGATTTGGTGTCTTAATCACATGTTTGTCATTATTTCATGTCTTCAGTTATCAAGAAAGTGCCAGAATGTTACTGTTGTTACGTGGAACACACCAAACATATAAGGCAGAACTCTGCACATTCTGCGTAAATCTGTACAGTTGCGGAGTATGTGTCTGATACAAAATATCAACTTTCTGACACCAATACACACACTGTATGGTGGCATCACAGGCCACATGCCATTACATTTATATTGCAGGACACACCCACCGAGACAGTTGTATTCCTCACACAGGCCAACAGCTGCTTATCCACACTAATTGGTCTATCTTACCATATGTGTGCGCCGGTATTTGCACTTTCTGTCAGTGGCAGAGCTCACGTACGTGTATTGGGGACTGGACATTGTTATGGTGACACTGCATGACACCCTGAAGGACACATTACTTTTGTGTCTATTAACCTTCCACATTGACATTCACAGGGCATACGTTGTCATTCACATTTGTCGGAGTACATGCGTATGACTTGTACATGCTTTCTCATTTGTTCTGATGTCTTTCTTCTCACCTGTCCACCTAGTATCACTAGTTCTGTACATGTATTTTGGACAGGTTACCTTCATACCCCTAACCTGTACACATTATGGGTAAACGCCCTGACGTTTGACTTTGCCCTTGTTACATTTGTCATAGTGATGTGCCTTTCTGGTAAATTGCTGGCAAGGCATTACGAACTGTGCAGTAGATAATAGTGACTGACATTGCCATTACATGATTATTAACACTCATAACATCCGTATTCATGGCTACGCCAGTATTCTCACAACGTTCTGACTTTGTCTGGGGTATATCTAATATAGTCTCTATTTGTATTTCATGTACTATGCCTTAGTGCAGCTGTGTTATTCTGACAGTTTGCCAGTTATGGGTACCATCTTGGTCGTACGCATGTCCATCCATGATAATCGCCTACATGAAAAAAAAAAAAAAAAAAATTCATCTGCTTTTACTGTACTTGTGTTTTTACCTACTTCTTTTTACTTTTGCATCATCTTAAAATACTCAATTGTATTTATTACTGCTTGGTGTAACTCATTCTAAGCCTTTTGGTTTAAACACTTGGGCTTCGGACCAGTTAGTTGTTTTGCACTGAGAGGTTTGTGGTCTGCACTGTTGTGGCAGAACAGGTAGCTTACATCCTTCTAGGTTGAGAACTGCTGATTGAGGGCTCAGTGTCTGTTATTCTAAAAGTGTATTAATTCTGGTTTAAGCACTTGGGCTTTCAAGCCAGTTATTTTACATTAAGAGGGTTCGTGGTCTGCACTCTTGTGGGAGGAGAGGCTGGACTCTGCCCTTCTGAGCTTTCTGGTTAAAGGCTTATAGTGCATGCATATCTGAACTGTTTCTTACTGAAGTTGGTGCCTTTGTTTGCTGTGGCATAGACTGGATTCGGGCCTGCTGGATCTAGCTTTGTTTGTGTAACTTGAGCACTAATCCAGACATTCTCTAAAGTATTCAATGGTATTTATTACTGCTTGGTTGTAACTTGATTAAAGTGTAGCTATCATTCAAGTCTTTTGGATTAAGCACTTGGGCTTCAGACCAGTTGTTTTACATTAGGAAGGTTTGTGGCAAGCACTGTGGTGGCAGGACAGGTAGCTTTCATCCTTCTAAGTTGGGAACTGCTGATTGAGAGCCCAGTGTCCAAGTGTATTAGTTCTGGTTTAGGCACTTGGGCTTCAGGCCAGTTATTTTACATTAAGAAGGTTCGTGGACTGCACTCTTGTGGGAGAAGAGGCTGGACTCTGCCCTTCTGAGCTGGGAATTTTCTGGTTAAAGGTTTATAGTGCCTGAATATTTGAACTGTATCTTACTGAAATTGGTTCACCTTGTTTGCTCTAGCATAGACTAGATCCAGGCCTACTGAATCTAGCTTTGTTTAAATGCTTGTTGTTTGTTTGCTTGTTATTTCCTGGAAGCTAATTCACCTAATACATAAATTCTCAGCTTCTGTGGATCACTAGTGATATCTGCATTGCTTACTGTACTTATTTCCTTGTTTCACTTGAAAGAAAGTTACTGTTTGTCGTTTTTGCATTTAGTTACTTGTATCACATTGCACTCAAGTTACCTGGCACTTGCTCACTAAAGCAATTATATAAGTCAGCACTAAAAATTAAAAGCACTACACCCTCACTCCCCACTGGCCCTTGTTTTCAATTAAGGATTTCCCAATATTATTCTAGCATGTCCAAAGGTCAGTTGTCAATCTCCTCTCCGGTCCAGCTGGTGAATCTGGGAATCTTGAGGCAATGTTATAACTGCCTCATGTACACAGACAACCCTCTCCTCCTCCCACATAACACAAATACTTGGAAGAGATGCAGCTATTTAGCCAAACTGGAGGCTGAGCTCTCTCAACTCAGGACTGGCAAGACCAGACAGGAGGAGAAGGCAACTACACACACCACAAAACCAGCCTCACATAATGCTACCACTCCACTGAATCAAACACATAAACACACAAAGACATACTCGGAGGCTCTGAGTAAAAATTTACCTAAACAGCAGAGGCCTCCAAAGCAGACACCCAAACAACTGCTACCTCAAGACACCCCACAAGCAACACATAAACCACAAAAGCAGTGTGCAAAGCAGTCACAGCCCTTAAGGCCAAATACAACACCAAACATACTTGTCATAGGTGACTCCATAGTCAGACACACTAACGTCCCACTCACCAGGCTGAACAAGGAGAGGGTCACAGTAAGCTGCCTATCGGGCGCTAGAATCCGCCACATAACACAAGCATTCGGGTCACTCCACAGCAAGTACAAATATGACACAGTCATTGTCCATGCTGGTGTGAACGACCTGAGACGTACCTCCCTGGACTGCATGAAAAGAGACATAGAGGAGCTCTCTGATTATGTAGCCCAGGCAGGTATGACCCTAACCCTGAGCAGTATCCTTCCTTCACCAAGAATGATGCCACAATATAGAGACAAGATGATCAGCTTTAACAATTGGCTTAATGTCTGGTGTCATTCAAAGGGGATCCAGTGTCTGTCTGCCTGGGATGACATGCTTGACAAGCCACGCTGCTTCGCAAGGGACGGCTTGCACCTGTCACCCTGGGATTCCGGATATTGGCTAAGGCTCTTGCCACCCCCATAGTGCCTTTTTAGGCAAGGCTCAAATTCTAAACCTACCACCCTAGAAAACAAAATGGGAAGAAATTGAGGGTAATGCTGCTCAATGCCAGAAGTCTAAATCTCAAAATGCACGCACTCGAGGCCCTTCTCAGTATGGAGAACATCGATGTCTGTGCTGTAACTGAAACCTGGTTCAAGGCTCCTGAGAGCACCCGGCACTATTAGGTTTTACCTCATATCATGCGTTCCGCCCCAAAACCCGGACCACTCCACAAAAGGAGGGGTGTATCCATATTCATAAAGGATACTCACACCTCCAGGTTGGTGGCAACGCATGAAGCTTGGAAACCATCCAGGTGCAACTAACAATAGGCAAAACTGCTCTACAAATTGCAGCATGCTACAGGCCACCCTCTCAAACTCAGGAACCCCACACAGCCTTCCTGAAGACACTGGAGGGTATAAATGTATCTCCAAACACCATCATATTGGGTGACTTCAACTACCGAATATAGACTGGGAACATTACTCAAGCCCTAACTTTCTAGCCCAACGGTTCCTGGAGTTCATAAATTCAAATGCCATGGAACAGCTAGTCACTGTTCCCACGAGAGGAGAAAATATACTAGATCTCATTGTCACAAACATGGGGACAAAATGCTCCACACCGAAGTATATCCCTCATTGGTGAGATCTGATCATAAACTAATCTCACTGGAAATCCACATCCCGCCCCACCCCAAACAAAAAGACCATAGTGAAGAACTTCTCTAAAGCAAACTTCACACTACTCAAGACTGGTGTGGTATCCTTCAAGGCCCCTGAGTCAGAGGAAACCACAACCCAAGCTGGAAGCCCTTACAAATGCCTTCTATGAACACCTCCAGGACTGCATGGATCAGGCAATCCCAAATAAAACCAAGACTCTTTCCACAAAGGGCAAACGTCCAGTCTGGTGGACCCCAGCCATTAACAAACTTTACAATAAGAGGAGAAAGCTATTACATGATAGAACAAAATCCATAAAAGGGAAGTCACCCCTGATCATTATTAGTAAAAAATACGAGCACTCATAAAATCAACTAAGGCCAATTTTGAGAGAAAATTGCCATGGATTCAAAGGACAATCATAAGGCCTTTTTCAGCTATGTTAGGAACCTGGGTGGAAACTCACAGATATGCTCAGAATTAGTCCAAAATGATACAAAAATCACTGAACCCACAGACATTGCCAACATACTGGCAGACAGGTTCAGTGCAAACTTCACCCCCCTCTCCCCCCTAAAGGAGAGATAACTATCCCAGCCGAGTGTAGCCTCCCGGACATCTCAAATGCACAGGTGAAAGCTGCTCTCTAAAGCTAAAACACAGGATCAATGGGACCGGATGGTGTCCCGGCTGTGTGCTACACGAGCTAAATGAGGAATTAAACCCGCACATAAGGCAGCTGTTTAATCTCAGCCTTACCACAGGATACGTGCCCAAGGAGTGGCGACGGCAACTGTGGTCCCACTCCACAAAGGTGGCTCTACGGACCCTGGTAATTACCCATAAGCTTAACAAGTCTAGTCTGCAAAGCTATGGAGAGGATCATAATGGAGCTCATAAACAAATATATAGGGACTTGCAGACATTGGACCCACCCAGTTTGGCTTTGTCAAGGGAAGATCATGCCTTTTGAACTTGGTCGACTTCTTGAAATAGTCACCAAGGCCATTGATGAGGAAAGGCAGTCCATACAGCCTACCTTGACCTTGCAAAGGCTTCGACACAATACCCCACTCGGGTATTGTAGAAAAACTTACCAGCTTAAATGTAAACCCATATGTCACAAGATGGGTTGCAAACTGGCTTAAGGACAGAACCCACAGGGTTAGAGTTGCTGGCGCTGTGTCAGACTCCAAGCCGGTCACAAGTGGTGTCCCACAGGGCTCGGTCCTTGGCTCCCTATTGTTTGGCATCTACTTCTCAGAAGTACAGGCCAACATGGGAGGACTTTGGCTGACAAAGTTTGCAGATGACTGCAAACTGGGCCATAGTGGAAAGTGCATCGGACACTGATATCCTTCAGAAGGGACTCACGGAAACAGATAGCTGGTGCCAGAGCCATGGCCTGAAGTTAAACGCCAAAAATGTATAGTCATACCCTTCGGGAAAACAAGGTAACCCCAAGCTACCATATAGGTGGCAATCCACTAAGCACAGAAGAGGTTATCAGGGACCTGGGGACCCAGGTTGACAGTGGCCTTTCTTTGACACTCACATTGTTAAAGTGGTTAGAAAGACCTTCTACATTGCCCACCTGATCATGAAGGGATTCACATCCAGATCTAGTGAGGTCATTGTTCCCTGTACTCTTCACTTATCAGACCAATGATCGAGTACAATGCCCCATTCGGGATGTATCTCACCCGACATCTGCAGCAATTGGAGAGACCCCAAAGTTCCTCACCAAAAGGATAAAGGGACTCCAAAATCTGTCATATGCTGCCAGATTGAAGAAACTCCAGCTCTATTCAGTCGCATACCGTCTGCTCAGAGGTGACATGTGCCTGACATACAAGGCCATGTCCAACCCGGAATTAATGGACATGCTCCACCTCAAAAATCCAAATCCACCAAAACCACTAGAGCAAGCGACTTAAACCTTAGCATGGATATAAATAGGACGTGCTGGAGGGATAGATTTATCACTCAGAGACTCCTATGCTGTGGAATAAAATCCCGGTCCATGTGAGGCAGAGCACCTCGCTGACTCTGTTCAAGAGAAATCTTGACCTGTGGATGGGAGATCGTAGGTTTACCCCGGGAATCATCTCTGGGTCACTGCTGGACAGAGGCACAACAAACTAATGGGCACAGTATTTTTTCATATAAGGGGTGGCGTAAGCCACAATTTGGGCTAGGCTTATAAATGCCTTAGGGCAGATAGCCTAGTATAAACCTATGAACCTATGAACCTATGACACTGATATAGGGCCCTACATATTGCCAAAATGGTTTCCGCAATATCCAGTGGATGGTTTGCCCCATTATTGAGAATATAGGCGTGTGCTATGCCCACATCACACCCACGGGGCGGGCCTACGAAATCTCTGCCAAACAACACCTAGGCCCATTTCTGCATACCCATGATTCCCATACCTAACAATCCTCTACAGTACCCGTTACACATGTTTAATGCGTGCGGAACTGAAGTGTGGAGACTCTTATATGCACTCCCCACTCTCCGGATATCAGTTCATACATCATACATTCTATCGACACATGTGTCATCACCCTTGCACCTGATACTGTTGCATGTACAGCTATTTCATATTTGCTGAGGTCACTTATTTTGCGTCAGTGTCGGTTGACACTACGTAAGGATCAATTTTTGGAGTCCTGCAATGGACACCTATCTGCATGTTTAAAGTGTAGAACTTGCTGGACTGTCACTTTCTGGCCAATGGTTTGGAATGCAGCGGTTTATTCACCTTTCGTGCATGTCTGTTTGTCTACCCATATTAGCTATAACGTCGCCTATTTATGTACATATGTCATATCTATGGGACATAAGTCTGTTGTGTATACATATATACATGTACAATCCTCATTTCATAACTTGCTTTGGTTTACGTCTGTGGATTATGTGTATACACATATATCTGTATCCATACCATACCTTTCCACTATACAGATTGTCGCAGAGAGTACAGCTGGTTGCCCCTTTATCTTTGGTGTGTTTTACATAAACCTGTGTCTATCTAGCAATGTAGTGGCATTTCATTTGAGACTTACGGTGGGGAATTCTGGCAAGCAGTTCAGGTTACGACTGCATACCCGTCAGAGAATCCATGCTACTGACACACCCGTTATTCTATCCACTTTCTATGTTTGTTCTGGCACATACCTGGGGTTTGTCCCTATTTGTACTGGTAGTTTGCATGGCTTTGTCTGGTTTCATACTTTACGAGGTTAACAGGTTTGAGCCATGTATAACTAACATGGGGGAAACAGCATTCATTTACTATGCTGTGAGTGGATCACACACGCACAGGTGCACTTGCATTTCCTTATTGTGGGTTATGTGCAGGCGCGCATGCATATCCTTATTGTGGGTTACATATGTTTACTAAGTCTTTGTGCTTACGTGGGCTTTATTAGTTGTGATAGTACCAGTAATTATCTGTAATCCGGTTAACGGACGTATGCGAAACACACATTCACCTTTACATATTTAACTGTCTGTACAGCACAGACGCATTCATTACACTTTCACATTATATGTGCTGTAGTCGTAGTTCAACCGGGACTGCATTCACTTTGGCCGGATGCTGTAACCACTATACGTTTGGTGTTCTAACTCATTTATATGCATACCCATAGTACATAGCTACATTAACATATGCCTCACCGCTTCACTTACATCACAGGCATCCATTCTCCTGCTGGGAAAAATGTGGCACTACATGTTACACATTCCCTATTCCCTACTGCTCTGGCCCAAGCTGCATATTTAATCACTGCAGGGATATTCAGAACCCAAAGGCTTATAGTCCTCACACATACAGGTCTTTAATTGTCAGGGTGTTCATGTGGTGATCTGGGTTTAGGCTTGTCCGCCTGGTGAACGGAACTGCCCTGACCATGTTCAAATGTCAGACAAAGCACATGGACAGGGTTTGTCCATTTTAAACATTTAATCTGTGTTTACAGACACAGCTGTTTGGGCACCTGTCAGCAGCTTATGATGTTGGCAATACATAATGTGGGTGGGGGTGGTTACAATACATAATCCACGGTGAGTGGTGTTCCCATTCACATTTGACTATTTCCTGTATTCATTCTTACGAGGGTTATTATTTTGCACATGACTTAACTATGAATTAACTATGGGTATGCAGTAGTACAGTCAACATATGTGACGGTTTGTTACAGTATAAATGTACGGACCTCTGTAATACTGGGGACTACCCCACATCCTTCACAACATTTCCTGCTTATGTACATACTATTATTCAGTGAACTTTCGAAGCTTGTGAGAGCAGTAATTACATCTGTCCCTATTTGTCCACCCATCCTTTTAGGCTTTGTCCAGGTTTTGTTGCTGTAATAGGTTGAGAGGTGTGTCGGTATGTGATTGAGTTGAATATATACTGTCGATAATTCATTGGGGAGTAGGGTTACCACTTGTTCCTCTTTGTGAGGGGAGGTCCCACTTTGGACAGTTGTGTCCTGCAACGACACCTAAGACATGGCAAATGTCCTGTGATTTTAAGACAATAATATATTTCTTATTTTCTTTACTAGTTGCATGATACAGGTATTTTGTATCTGGTACACATAACTATTATTTGGGATAGCATAAGCTATTCAAATGCTATGGAATAAGCTTTTATCATGGCATACACGTGTAATTCTGTCCTTTGCACTGGCCGGGGGTATGTTTTATCCTGCAAATTCTCACATTTCTACAAGGGATGTCCCACCTTGGCCATCTGAACAGGTGGCAACCCTAGTGGGGTGACCTGCATGGTGGACAGCTGTTCCATCCTGTGTAGTATGTTTTGCATGTCTGTGTAGAAAGTGAACAGTACCGTGACTACACATACATGTTTTGTCCAGATGTGTACAGTTATGGACACCGTGGCATGTAAACAACTCTGAGGTTTCAACAGGTTACTTATCCCACACGGGATGTACACACATTTTGCCGAAACATTAACGAGCAGGCATTTGGATTTACGTACCTGTGATGGGATGTTTACAAACGTGGGATACATATATGCAATCCTGACACTGCCTAGGACGATACTTCCTACTACATATGGGGAATAGTCGCTGTGTGTAGGTGTACGGCTGTGCAAGGCTGGTAGCTGGATTTGGTGGACATTCAGTCATGGGTGCGGGTTATGTGCTATACAGGGGTTGTTGCGTATTGCATTTGCATGCATGGGTTCTGCTTTTGGATATCCCGGTTCCGTATATGGCATCCTATGTGTATGTGACGGTTACGTTCATGTGTATAGCACATTTTAATATACATATTTTTGTGTGTGTTTGGTATACAATTTGGACTGTCAGGTTTCTTTACGGTTGTTATACAGCCACAACTGCCCAGCTGTGTACTATCACTACCACTGTGGGACTGCTGGTGACCATGCCCATGGGGCTAGACGTGTGTGTTGGCGGCGCACTGACATGATGCGCTTCACTTCTACTGGGTATAACTACTGACAGTGCAGTACATTACGGACACACGATTTTAAATGTCATTTGTTCCATGGACAGAAACTCTTATTGTGTTGCGTGCATTTCTGTTTGGTTCTCCATTTTGTGTGGCCGGGAACTGTCTTGCATGCTTTGCATACGTTTCATTATCCATGGACACTGATAGGTGCAATTACTATTGCAGGCAGGCTATAATATTCAGCAGTTTAGGTTGCTCATCGCCAGCCGACATTGACACGCCTCCTGGCGGAGCTTAGTAATGCCCCATGCACTCGCGCACATGTCCTATGCATGTGGATGTGGTAGCGGCGCACCTTCATTAATATGCATATGGCGCTACTACACCATTTATATGCTGCAAGGCCGGCGTAGGCCTTACACCGGCCTTGCGCTGAGCTTCATGAATCCGGGGGCATATGTATGTGTGTGTGTGTGTGTCTGTGTGTGTGTGTGTGTGTGTGTGTGTGTGTGTGTGTGTGTGTGTGTGTGTGTGTGTGTGTGTGTGTGTGTGTGTGTGTGTGTGTGTGTGTGTGTGTGTGTGTGTGTAATGTTTCATCAATTGATAAGCTTGCTTATTTTTCCAAAGGAACTGTAGAGATACTATGCCAAACTTTACTCGTGTGTCTGCCATCAGTAATCTTGAGCTGGGGCAGGTTTCCTTGAAATGTTAAGGGTTTTTTGCTTCAAATGTTTAAGTGTGGTTAACATGCTTTTATTTTTTCTTAAGGTAGCTTCTAAACAGAATCGTTACTAGTATATGCTGTACAGATGAAAAATGAACTGTCCCTATCTCACCACTTTGATACTGAATCATCTCAGTGGTTGTGTCCATCAAAGTTGAATCACTCTTCACAGGACAGTAGAATTAAGATGGGTGTCTGATGTCAGTCACAGGTAACTGTAAGTGTAATTCCATTCTTATACAGGTCTCACCATATAGCTGGTGCCAATATTTATTGTCTCTGCATTTATCCTTCTAATCCACCATGGAAAACAAGCTTTACAAAATGCAGGCCATAACCCTTTCATGTTGCTTTCTTGTACAGTGCTTTTACTGCCACTGACCTATCACAATGTGTTTAGCCATTACTTTCCACAAGCAGAAGTGACTGATTACTAACATTTTTCAAAGACTGTTGCAAATTAAGAGGTTAGACAACCACTGGACTTCAGCTAGCTTTGCAAATTACATGGGAAAAGCTAACTGGCTGCCTGGCTGACCTTCGTTGGATTCGAGGACATATGGCATTTTCAAGTAAAATGGAGTATTGATCCCCAGAATGTTAATTTATTATGTAATTAAAACAATCACAACATGCTCATGAAACCCGACAGTGTGCCCTTTTTCATTTGTAAAATGAAAGGAAATGAAAAATGTGAAAACATTTGTTAGGTAATGTAACAAGTTTGTATGTGGTAGGTTGAATTATTTTTAGAATGACAGAACAAGGACTCTATGCGGTTTTCAGATACATTTTTTTCAGTAAATTTCTCTTTAAAACTTAATTTTAGCTAGCGTATGTGAAACATCCTGTTTACTAATTTTATGATTGCTTTCTAATGAAAAAAATGCAGAGAAACTTCTAGGTGTTATTATAGATGACTAACTTAAGTTTGATTTGCATATAAATAACTGTATTAAAAAACACACACCAAAAACTTGGTCTTCTTTATCGGAACAATAGGTTTCTCACAAACAAAGCAAAGGTAACCCTCTGTCATGCTTACCTCCTACTTAGCATATTGTATAGCTCTCAATTTCTCACTAATCTCAACTCTACACTCCTATTTATTTTATTTAACATTTGTTTACTGGGGAAGTCTGACTTGGAACAAAGCCAATTTTCAGTGGAGGACAGCCGAAAAATGCTCCAGGCGCATATATTTGTAACATGGGAGGAAACTTGCATACCTGGAGGAAACCCACATGAATGCAGGCTCCAAACAGAAGGTTCCCCAGCCAAGAATCAAACTGGAAAACCTTTTGCTGTGAGGTCACAACATTATCACTGCAACACTGCACCATCTTAGGTAAATTGGAGTTGATTTACACCAAGTTTGCTAGATTCGCTACACACCAAATTTATAAATCATACCATTGTCTTTTACTAAAACACTTAAACTGGCTGAAACTACCCCACCAGCTCCTTCTTCCACAATTCCAGATAATTCACTCAGTCCTATACCAGCAATCCTACTGTCTCAGCCTGTCTCCTCTCCTCTCTCAATATAATCCTACTAGGTCACTACATAGCTCCGACCAAGACTTGCTACAAATATGTCAATGTAAGACCAAAATTGGATGTAACCGCTATAGCTACCATCCTACCATATCATGGAACAAACTGCCATTAGAAATTATGTCCCGTAAACATCTTAATCAATTTAAATCAGCCACCAGACAATACCTAAAAACTCACTGGTCCTGCCACTGTACTCATCCTTCTTAAACCACCTTACAATTTCATAGATAGTTTACTAACTGCCCTTTGCATACATCTACTTTTATTTCATTGGTATGCTCATTTTAGCCTCCTAATCTGGACAATAACCTGACAGCAAAATCTGAGGAGCTATAACCTGGATAAACTGTCACTCTACTTGTCTATCTCTCATTTCTCTCCTGACTCAAACATTTTATGGCAATAACAGTGGATGACATTTTTTGACGGTTTGTAATAATAAAATATAATTCTTTCTGGTCACACTTGGACAAAAAAGCTTCAGTATTTTACAGTTTATTTCTGTTAAACTTATTGTAATATTATGGAGCTTTTCTCCCCGGGCCGCCACTGAAAAAGGGCTAATCAGTTCAGTCGGACAAATCCGGTCAACAAATGTAAAATAAAATAAAATAAAAGATTATCTATTTTTATCAACATCCATTATTTTTAAGTTTCATTGTTTAATATAGCAAGATGCATGACACACAATCTGAATCAGGAAAGTTTACTCAATATATATTGTCATCTTTGTTCCATATTGTTCCTATTTTTTGTATTCTTCTGTTTCAGTCATGCTTGCAGTTTACATTATAGGTAACTTGAGTAAAACAGTCTGTTCACTGGGAAAGTGTGTCCTTACAGGGTCACCCTCCCTTGTTATCCAGTTAGTTTTGTCATCAATTTGCTGGTGAATATTGACACAAGACCATTGGGTAACTTGCACTCGCAATGATTTTTTCACCTGACCTAATCACCATCTGTAAACAATCCTCAATAGAAAAAAAGAGAATATATTAAGGTCTGAACAGCTCTGACCACCTTTTAGTGATTTCAAGAACCTGTATTATAGATTGAAATTTGTTGAAACCACAGGACAGGATATCCTAAGTATGAACCACATAAAAAGCATTTTCCATATCGCAGCTGTTTAGGAAAGTGTGAAGCAGCTGTGGTCTAACCATAAACTGCTGGGGGTGTTTAATGAACTTGCCACACACTTGTAGCTTCAGTCATGTCTTGGTTGCTGTCTGAGGAAACTTGGTAGCTCTAAAGTGAATGTAACAGCCAGGCAGAACATGCATTAATGACTTCAGATACTCCACATATCTTGTACAACCATTGCCCTGCAGTTTAACACTAACAGCAGGGCAAACAGAAAGGCTTTGGCCCTGTTACAGCTGTGCCATTCATATACATACAGATTTAAGCAGACAATTAATTAACTGATTAATTAATCAAGGCACATTGAAAACAAGCACAATATGTTTTGAATGGCTGAGGCAGGGCAGCAGTGAGGATGGCTGTTGAGTGTGATGGCAAAGGTTATGATAAAAAATGAGATGGACTAAGTGAGAAGGAAGGCTAGAGTGTAAAAGGACTAGGCAGCTGAGGGGAAAGAATATGGCCTATGGCACAAGATGGTTGGCAAAGGTGAGGGGAAGGGTAATGGTGTAGGATAACTGGAACAGGGGATGAGAAGGATAGACCTGAATAACTGGATAGGTGAGGGGATGGGGTATAATGTAAGACTGGATCATATGATGGGAAATGATTGGCACTTGGAACACCTTAGCATATGAAAGGGAAGGATAACAGGGCATGATGGCTTCAGCAGGAGAAAGAGGACAGGATAATGTAGGACACCTGGAGAGTGGAGAAGAATAGTGCGGGATGACTTGTGCATGGTGAAGCTATAAGGTATAGTGGCAAATGCTTGGACAATTGAGAAGGAAAGATATAATTGATGGGGCTGATGAAGGCTATAGAAAAAGTGCAGGATGGTTATGGCAGATGAGGGAGAAGAAAAAACAGTGTTGGCTGGCCTGTGGAGATAACAGGAAAATGTGGTGCATAATGGCTGGGCGTGTTTGTACAAAGATAGTTCAGGATGGGTGAGGCATGTAATGTGAAAAGATAGACTACAGAATGGTTACAGTGGCTTGAAGGTGAGAACTAGAGCAGGATGTAGGTGCAGGTGACTAGGAAGCCTATATTGTACATGATTCCTGGAGTAGATGAGAGGAACGGATATGACCTAGGATATTTGGGCTAGGTGAGAGGAAGAATATTGCACAGAATGGCTAAGTCAAGTGGTGGGAAAGGATGTGCTAAGATGGCTGGGACAGGTGAGGATGATATGGTAGGATAACAGGTGCTGGATGTTAATGGAATGACACTATACTACATATGGGACAGCTGCCTCAGCAAAATGTTTGCTGGTGTGATTCTTGGCTGTCTGCCTTCTAGAACCTACCTTCAAGAACCTGCATTACAGATGGAATGTCCTACCTGTTACTCTCATGTTTTTTTCCAACCTACAAAGACATGCAGTAGATGAAATGGCATTCTCTGAACTGCTTGCACGTGTGCATGCAGTCTGTGTTTGTGTGTGTTTGTCCGTGCATATTTGTGTGTGTGTGTGTTTTGAGTAGAACAGAGACAAATATAAAGCATGACAGACAAAATGAACACTAGCAGAGTTGAGAAGAGCATAAATAGTTAGGTATGAAACCTGAACACAGTTAATTGTCTAGACTTGCATAAGACTTTTTAAATAAATTTATTTAAGCTTTTTAAATCAAAAGTTAACTTTTCACCTACACAGACAGAAACACAACCAGCTGTTTTACTAGTTTCTAATAAAAAGGCACATTTCCACACCTTTGCCATATGAAGGATAAAATATGTCAGGCTATGTTGGGCACAGTGAATGTTTAATGTAGCATGATGATTTTTTTGGTTGTCATGGAAATCTGTCTGGAAGTGCTTCCAAGTATAAGCCATTGGAAATACTCACATACACAATTACTTCAGACTATTAAACATCACTTGAAAAAGGAAATGTAGCTTTTAAAAACTATTACCACTGCAAAAAGGTCTTGTGCTGCATAATACACATTAATAATAAAAGTAGTTCATGTAAATATAATATAAACTAGAACTAATACTAACAAGTTATAGTTGGGAGGGTGGCCTAATGGTTAAGGTGTTTGCCTTCCAAACACAAAGTGCTGGGTTTGAGTCTCACAAGGGATAATTGGTTAGGATCGCAAAGGGCACTTAGCCTCGTACCAACCTATACCTATAATTATGGTTAAGGTACATTTCCCTACAGATATACTCTCCACAGAGTATATTTACTGACCATGCATATCTAAACTGTGAAGAAGCTTCTATAGCAGCAGTGTGTAAAAACATGGAAGGTAAGCTTTGCACTAAACTGTACTGGAAGAAAAATCTGAAGTAATACTAAGATGTTAGCAGTCACCTTCCTTGAAAAGATACTAAAAACAATTCCAAAGAGTGACCTAATACAAACATCTAGGTTTACTAGTGATTATTTATTTTTTAATGCAAAAATCTCAAGAGATAGGCAACTTTTTTCAGTGGAATGAATATCCAGAAGAATTTATTGAATAAAGCTCTCCTGAGTATCTTTGAGACAAGAGAGATGGTTCATGCACCTGTTACAGAGATTGTGTTGGTTACTCATATGAAAAATAATGAATTAGACCAGTTCATAGTTCCTGTTATCTTTTGTACTGACCAGGGCTATTAAAATATAGCATACAGACATTGAAATGGTCTAGAAGACAAGAATATTTATGCAGATATATTAAAGGAGGACCTAAATATGTTGACAAAAGGGGAAAAATATCAAATATTTTTAGAAATGGATGTTGTGGTTAAAGGGCATTGGTGTCACACAGAAAACTGCAGATACCTATGCCTATTTTGATTACATACAATCTGGATTTATTTCTAGCAATGCTTTTGTCATCAGTTTGTTTACAGGTTGCACTGTAGATGTAAAGAATAGGTATAGTTGTTACTCTATGAAGGCAAGTGTAGATCAGTATGTATACCTTTAAGAAGTTTTCCCTGGGCTTGCACAAGTGTATAAATATTGAGCACATACAAGCCTGACTGCCATTTTTTAGTAAACTGTTGAGATGTAAGCAAGCATGCATGTGTAGCCTGTCAGTTAATCAGTTTGTTTATATTTTGCTCTGCTGCTATCCATCCTATGTTTCTGTGTAATAAAGCATATAAACGGACTACCCCCCCCGTTTGTCTTCAATTGTAAACCTGGAAGAGTGATATGGTGTCAGAATGGGATCCAAATTCAAGATCAAGAGGCACTCGGTTAATATAGAGGAATGGATCATCTCTACTGCACATATTAACTTGCAAAATAGGTCAGAACCGAATTTCAGGTATCAAAACTTGTTTAAATGATTTCTTATTTGTAAAATATAAAACTAAGCACTCAGAATGCTCAAAACGAGTTTCTAATTAAACAAAATGTCTGAAACTGCAACATATTGATAAAAAGTATTTGAAATAGTTACGAAAATGTTTGAAACCATGTTTGAATCACATAAAATGTACAAAATAAGGAAAACAACCTCATTTTTTTTTGCTATGTGCTACATTTTCACATTAATTAAAGCTATTCAAGATATCCAAAGTATACAGAGTGTTTTCAAGTTTGTGCAGTATTATAGTGCAGTTATTTCACAAAGTAGAGCCATTTCAAAGCATATTTTGCAAAGTACATTATTTCAAAGAGTTTATTGTGCATTTGAATGTTCTTACAAGTATTGGCTGTTTGTGCATGTTCGTATATAATTAGAAGGGCCATATTTTCACTGTGTTTGGGCATACTTTGCTGGCATGGCTGAAGGATTTCGATAATAATATTGCAGAGAACTGGAGAGTGTTTTGAGCAAGAGTATGATACTTCATTTTCTGATAAAGATGCAGATAAAAAGACAGTTATTCTGCCTAATTTAGTTGGTTCAGAAGCCATTGAAAGAGAGCATTCAATTGTGTATGCACCTACTGTATTTGCATGGGAGGGGGGAAAACCATCCTATAGTTGTACCGGCTGAGTCAAGGGAGGATCCAGAATGCTTAAAATGTAAATTTAGAGAAATGTGTAACCCCCAAACAAATATTACAATGGAAAGGCACTTATTTTACACAACAGATCAAACTCCTGGTGAAACCTTTGCAGCAAGTATAACTGATTTGAGAAATAAAGCTAAAATGTGCAGATTTGGTGATTTAAGGGATGAGCTGATAAAAGTGAGACTAATGTGTGCTATTAAAGATGACGCTGTGAGAAATATTTTGCTTTGTGACAGTGATTTAACTTTGAATAATACCATTGAGATTTGTCAGATATGAGTTTACAGAAAAGCACACAAATATGCTTACAAATGAGAAATGCATGCTTCCAGTATCTTCTAGGGCTAAGTTTAATAGTATACAGTATGTGGTTAAAAGAAACAGGCCCAAGCACATGGGGACTGCTGCAGGTCCTGTAACATTCCCTGGGAAATCCAGTAGCTTTCTAGCAAATTCCAGATTGTGCACAGTTTCAGTGAAACACAAGGGTGAGTCAGCAAACACAAAGCACGAACCCTCACCTAGCCTCATAGTCAACTGCTGTAATTGTGGTGGCAATCATGTGTCTA
Source organism: Protopterus annectens (assembly GCF_019279795.1). Classification (NCBI taxonomy): domain Eukaryota; kingdom Metazoa; phylum Chordata; order Ceratodontiformes; family Protopteridae; genus Protopterus; species Protopterus annectens. The sequence goes on along the minus strand of NC_056741.1, from coordinate 1,729,817,408 downwards.
AAAGAGAAAAGTGCTTAGCTTTTGGTCAGCAATGCCACAGATGTAAAAAGTGGAATAATTTTCAGAGATTTTGTAAATAAAAAGTGGCTCATTCTTTTATTAAAAGAAAACATTCAGAGAGAAGTTGATCAGTTAGAAAGCTGTGACCCTACTTTTTATGTTGATGTTGTGTCTGTGCTTAATGAAACAGTCAATGCAGTAATTTATGGGCAAAGAATGAAGTATTTTGTACTGTTCAGATAAATGGAAGATCCATAGAGCTCAAACTTGACACAGGAAGACCTATAGATTTCAAACTTGACACAGGTATAAAGTGCAATTTTATATCAGCAGAAACATTTGCTAGAGTTTATGGTGGTGAGAAGCTTGATCTGGCAAAGTATGCAAAGCTTGTTGCTTATGGTGGTGAAGAAATTCAAACTGAAGGTTCAGTAGTGCTTTCATGTTACTCTGCTGGAACAGCTATGACTTGCAATTTTACATGGTCAACAGGCACGTGCAGTCATTATTATGCCTCAGAGACAGTTTGAAAATGGAACTGCTTTCATGTAATAAGGAAGTCCATCATGTTAGCTTGAAAGGCCACTTTTCAATTTTTGCCCAGTCTATTTTTTCTACCTATGCTGATCTTTTCGAAGACAAAAGTAAGCAAACTACCAGTTGTGTACTCCATGAAGTTAGACCTAGAGGTCAGTCCAGTTGTCAGGCCAGCCCAGAAAGTTCCAGTAGCTATGTAGAGCAGAGTCAAAGCTGAGCTAGATAAAATGGTGCAAGAAGGTGTAATTTATCCAGTAGAAGAACCTATTGAATGGGCATCTTCCATGGTTGCGGATCATAAGAAAAGCTCAGATGATATCAGAATACGCATTGATCCATGAGATTTGAACAAAGCACTGAAAAGACCTCATCATCCAATGCATACATTCAAGAAAGTTGCTGCTTTTATGCTAAATGCTACTGTTTTTTTTTTTCTGAGATGCAAAAAGTTAATTTTGGCAGATTTTGCATGATCGAAAATCTTTATTGCTAATCACTAACCACTTTCAGTACTCCTTTTGGCAGGTACAGATTTTTGAGAATGCCATTTGGGATAAATTCTGCTAGTGAAGTCTTCCAGCATACAATGGAACAATTTTTTTCTGGTTATCCGTGTGCTATTATAGTAGATGATATTCTAGTAGGAAGTAACGGTGAAGCCGAGCATGACAGAATCCTCAAGAAAGTTCTGGAAAGAGCACATGAAGGGAAGCTTAAGTTAAATCCTTAGAAGTACAAGTTCAGGCTATGAGAAATTACTTTATGTTGGTTATTTATCAGTTCAGGTTTATGACCAGATCCTTCAAAACAAACTGCTATTCTCTAGATGACAGCTCCAGACAATGTTCAAGCCTTACAACTTTTTCTTGTCATAATTAACTACCTAGACAAGTTCATTTCAGACTTGAGCCAACTTTTATTACTGCTTAGAGAGCTGACACACAAAGATTTATAAAGATGTATCTTGGTCATTGTTAGAACAACACCAGAGAGTTTTTGATATCCTGAAACAGAGAATTGCCAGTCTACCAACTCTCAGATGCTATGATGTTCAGAAACCAGTTACTCTTTTTTGTGATGCTTTGAAGTTTGGACTTGGTGCAGTCATTCTTCAAGAGGGTAGACAGTAGCCTGTGTGTATAGAACTCTAGCTCAAACTGAAATGCAGTATGCACAGATAAAGAGCTCTTAGCAATTGTGTTTGCATGTTCAAAGTTCCATGATTATATTTATGATAGACCTATTTAGAATGAAACTGATCACCAATCTCTAGTCACTATTTTCAGAAAGTCTCTGCATACAGCTCCTGCCAGATTGCAACACATGATGCTCAAATTGCAGAAGTATACTTTCAATCTGGTCTACACAAAATGCAAACTTCTTTATCTTGCTGATACTTTGTCCAGATCACCCAGAAATACCACTGAGCAGCATGTAAATGAGAAACTTGATTTTGAAGTTATGGAAGTGCAACATTTTTCTTACACATTCTTGAGCTTAGAAGTCATACAACCTCAGATCCAGTTCTTCAGAAGCTCAACCACTTTATCAGTTGAGGATGGCCATCAAAGCAATCTTGTTTAGCTCATGACTTGCAACCTTGTATTCCTTACAGAGATGAGATTCTGTTTGACAATGGCATCATCATGAAAGGTCCAAAAGTGATTGTTCCAAACTCCTTACAACAAGAATATGTTTCCATCTTGCATTGTGGCCACCCAGGAACTGATGCTTCCAAAAGAAGAGTGAAAGAACTAGTATTTTGGCCTTCTGTGTCAAGGGATGTTGAGAGAGTGCTTTCATCTTGTTCTGTATGTAATAGTACTAAGCCACATCAACAGAAAGAACGTCAGCTAAACCAGATTCCTGAACTACCTTGGTCGACAGTAGCTATAGACATTTTCGAGTGAAATGGTCAGCATTACTTGGTGTTAGTAGATTCTTATTCTAATTGGTTCGAGATTGACCTACTTCGTAATATATCATCCAGTACTTTCATTAATAAGTTGAAGTGTCATTTTACAGTCTATGGTAATCCACAGAAAGTTATTTATGACAATGGTACACAGTTTACAACTGAGTGGTTCAAAAGATTTGCTGAACAGTGGACTTTACCCATGTTACAAGTATCCCTGAGTACCTGCAGTGAAATGGTTTGGCAGAACATGCAGTTCAAAGTTCAAAACAATAATTAGAGAAGTTGAAACATGACAATGGCAATGTTTTCTTGAATCTCTTGAATCTCAAAAATATTCCTTATGATAAACATCTTGGTTCACCTGCACAGAGACTTCTGTTGAGGTAAAACAGAACCACACTACCAATCAGCAGTAATGTATTGGTGCCAGGTGTCAAGAACAACAGATCAGTGAAAGCCCATCTGTTGAAGAAGTGCTTATCCCAGAAGTCCTGTTATGGTAAGAGCAGCAAACCACTCAGTCCATTATGAGAAGGGGAGATAGCGAGGATGCAGACGTCCAAAGGTTTTGATCGGATTGGTGCTGTGAAAAGTGTATGTCCAGAGCCGAGATCATACATTGTGGAATCAGAAGGAGTAGAATTTAGGTGGAATTGGAAACATTTGTTCCCAGTGTCTGAGCCTGTAGAAAGACTTTAAATCTCAGAGTGAGTTATCCAGCATTCTAGTTCCAGAGGACATTCCAGTAAATATCCCTGTTCTTGAGAAGAATCCTGAAACTCCAGATTGTTTGTTTACCAATGACTGTCCCTGTTGCTAAACCCAGTTCTGATTGCTATATCACTAGATCAGGTTGCATTTCCAGGCCATGCTTCAGATACACAGAAACTTGGACATAAGGACCTAATTGTTTATTTCTCAGTGTGTATATAATTGCATGTCATTTTTCAGATGTTATTTTATTTTGGCAATTCATTAAAGAGGCAGAATTTAGATCAGTATGTATGTATACCTTTAAGAAGCTTTCCATGGGCTTGCACAAGTGTATAAATACTGAGCACGTGTGAGCCTGACTGGCATTTTGTAGTAAGCTGTTGAGCTGTAAGCATGCATGTCTGTGTAGTCTGTCAGTTAATCAATTTGTTTATATTTTGTACTGCTGCCAAGACGAGTGACAGTAAGGTACACTTTGCAGAGTGCCAGACCTGTGAGATATTTTATATAGGTAAGACTAGTCATAAACTTAAAAGACAGAAGAGCAAAACTTTACAGAGCAATTAAAAAAGTTGATAAAAAGATGCTCTTACTAAATGTAGTAAGATTCTACTCTCTACTTTTTTAGAAAAAATAATTTCTGGCTTTAGAGTGAGTGATTTGGAAGCATTATTAGAAAGACATGAATTAGTTTGGCAAATTAGATTTAAACATTCAACTCCCCAGGTTAGAATGAGGTTATTAAAGTACCCTGTTTTTTTAAATGAAGTACTTTCATTCATGGATATCCACAAAGACAACAGTATGACCTGAGGTCGAAACAAGTCTGATGAAGTGTATAATGAACGAGAGCACTTAAGGTTGATTGAATTTTGTTTTGAGACCATGTTGTACTGCTGTCTTAGTGGATATCCATGGATGCTTTTAGTTTTTGGTTTGTTTTTTTAGAATGTTATTCTTGAAAATTAGTATTGGTTATTACACTTTATGCGATTACTGTCAGAGTATTATATATGGAGAATCTAGATGCTATATGAAAGTGATTATTTTATTAAGTTTGTTTTCTGGCCAGTGCATGCCCAGTTTTCTTATTGTGATTTGTTTAACAGCACACTTTGTACTCAGTTTTATTAGTCTTTGTGACTTTAGAGTCTTCACTGAACACTGTTTACTTGCTTGGGTGTGTCAACTAGTGATTTATGCTGGTGGTTGGCAGTTTCAATGGAGTGACTTTACAATATTGTATTCTGCCTCAGTGTCCTTTACTTACCAATATGAAGTGCACTTTAGTTGCATGTTGTCCATTCTTGTATGTGATGATGTGACTATCTATCTGTTTTGGTGAGCTACATGCTGGCCACCATCAAAGCATTTGCCAGAGAGAGGCTAGAATATCTTCTCCTTAATTCCTTTTGCTCCATCCATGTGGACCCAGGCATTCCTCAAATCCTATTCTGTCCATCCCAATATGAGTATTCTGGGCCCCTATTATCAACAGCAATATTTTGTTATCCAGCTTTATCTAGTATGTCATGCAATTGCTGCCTGAATGCACTCTATACCTATGTGCAGATGATGAATATTACCTGCTCTTTACACTGGAGTCTGTCATAATTCTGTCTCTAATGTGGATGACATCCCTTAAAAACTTGAAGAAAATCCCTCTCACCACAATTCCCACACCATTTCTGTTCTGTCCTGTGGAATGAAAGTTAAGTTTATTTGCCACAATGCCATTCCATTTTGTCTCCTGGATACACAGGATGTCCATCTTTCTCCCTACACTTCCATGCTGTATTCTGTCAGAAAATCTATATTCAATATAGGCATCTGTTGTTCATTTTTGGCAGATATACTAGTTTTATGACTGATTTTTGCTCAGTAGAGTACTTTAAGTATCTCAGACTGGGCATCTCGATATAAGTCATCCATTATCTTGATTGAACCAGGACTGATGGACTTTATGGCAATCCACATAGTACAGAAGGGCCACATAGACATATGTAAATGCCCCCACCCCCAGACACATATGTGCCAGACATGTGGGATTGTTTCCTTTTTGCATCCTAAGGCCATGGTTTCCCATATTTGGCATTCTTCTATAGCACACTACCACTGGCACTGCATACTTCAAGAATATCATTTATAATTAAAAAAATATATAAGAATATTATTGGTTGAAGGTAAAAATTGGTGCAATATGAACAGAAATTTACTGATCAACAAATCAGATGTTAACTGCTGAGTTAAGTCCACTTCTGTGTGTACTTGTACTGCTGCTGTATATATGTAGGATCAATGTTGCATGTATTAGTACTATTATTGTGTTTTTGTGGTTGTAAGAAGTTGTAATTTTTTTTGTTTGTTTTAGCCTTTCTCCCTAGGCATCTGCTGAAAATGTATAATCTCTACCCAGTCCAACTTTCCTGGTTAACAAATTACAAATAAGTAAAGTAAATTTATAGGTTTATTTGTCAAGCTTATGATCTACTGGCCTTCAAAAAGCTTGAATATCACAACCCCATGGGGTTACTCTTTAATTCATATACATATCTCAAGATTATTTTTGAACAACATTTATTGTAGTGTCTTGGAAGGCACATGTAATACCTCTGGAGCTACATAATTTATCTGCACATTTTTTGTATTACTAATTTCTAGTACTGAGTCACACACACTCCAATCATAGTCCCCACCTGGCCACCCCCACTCCCTGTGGTCCACTTCAGGTATTTACTTCCAAAACAGAAGCAGGTCAGACATTACAGACTAGACTAAATTATGCTGTACAATAAAGAATATGACACTTGAAGCCTTTCTGAATAGATTGCTTTCCAACATTAATATTTTTAATAAGGAAGTTCAGCTTATCATGATGTTCTATGTGGTTAATTCAAAGGATGAAGCTTTGCCTTCAAAGGTAGGTCATGTCAGTTCTTATAAACTGCTTCATTGATTTTCCCTGTGGAGACTTAACACATTCTTAAAAATTTACTGGGATAAAGAATACGCTTTTCTGACTTGAGCAGCATGGTGATCAAAGATAAAATTGCTGTTAACTTTGTCCCTAGATTTTTACCGATGGTGTAATTTTATTTTACCATATTTTGTAATCATAATTTATATACTTACTGCTGAGACTTATCCACCATTTCCAGAAAATGAATGTATTAATTTCTGCTCCATCAGGTATGGATTTTTTGTAAACCACTTTAGAGCACTAGAGCATTTTTAAAGTACGTTTGTTAACTAGTTTGTAATCATCAGCATATTTGTTTATCCAGAGCCTGTTTCCACTTTTTTATTTAAAAAGAATAGTGTGAAAAGATGCAGTAACCGTTACTGATTTGTGTTTAATACACCTACCATCCTGACTTGTCTGGTTGCATGACTGAGTATGTATTGCTCATCATTTAATGCTTTTAATTTTTCAGTTATTTCCTTATGATGAATTGTGTTGAATGTCTCAGCAATGTCAGATTAGTACTACTGTCTCAATTGAATGTTACTAATACCTCTTTGTATAATACCATATCATTCAAAAGGCAAATGTTTTTCCTTATCAAACCATACCATTCTATATATGCCACGTGTAAATCCTTTGTATCATTTCAGATAAGCTATCTTACAGCTATTACAATACTATGCTGGATGATGGATCTAAAATAATTTTGGCCTGTTGTGAACCCATTTTGTAGATTAGTATGCATTTTGTAGATTTGTAGCATTACACGATATCATATTGTGGATTTGTGCACATGGTAACAATTTTACATGTGAGTTTTCCTTTAGTGAAATTTGCAGAAATGTTCTGACAGCAAATTCATTACACCTTACAACACTATGGTCACTTTAATTGTTTTTGTAATTATTGTCCCCTATCAGTTTTCTAATGCAATGAATACTTTGCTATTGTTTTTAACCATTGATCAGGCTGAGTTGATAGTTAGATGTGGAAGATTTGAAAAGAACAGAAAGTAGTTAGTGAGCTTTATTGAATCTAGACTGTTTGACTAGTGCAATTTTTGAATGTTAAGGAGTTCATCCTTTTTTACATATATTTTCTTAATTCTGTACTTCCACAATTTTCTTGCATATTTGGGCGTAACTGTAATTTGGTCATGAATACAGCAGATATCTCAGAACTCAATGATGGTATCCGAAGCATATTTATTTATATATCTAAGGATTATATTCTTATCTGTTTTATTTAACTATAGAATTTAGTTTATCACAGTTTCAACCACTGAAGTGTAAGAAGGATGAGATAGACTTTGATCTTTCTCTAAGATTAAAGATAGAAGTATCATGAGCTGTGCTAATGGTATTTGGTGGGGATTACAAACATCCTAAATGTGTCAGTGTAACAAAGATATTAGCATTTACAGTTTGCTTGGATGAGTATATTACTAATGATTGTAGATGAAATTGATCAAAGCATAGTGCATCAAAACATTTCATGTATGATAAATCATAGTGAGAATGAGAACCATCTCAAACAAATGATCAGAAATGTAAACAGACATACCTTTACGATCTTCACTGTCCTTACCTTAAACACAAAACTAAATTTAACCAAACCAAACAAATGTCAAAAAAACTACTTTTAATGGGGACTCTACTCCCATATCTCTAGAACTTCTATATGTACTAATTCCACAGTTGTACAACCACATAGCAAGGAAAAACACTGAGAATTATGTTCTAGTCAATATTCAGCAACTTGACCATAATATAATTCGATCAACTGTACCACCAAGAATTCTGACCATTTAAAAAAAAAAAAAATAAAGAAATATTCTACAAAGAAGACATTACCTGGCTTGAATACCATTTGTCTAGGTATTTCTGATTAACAGAGTTAATCGTCATTTGGGTATATATATTTGTAGTTAGTAATTTACCCAGTCAACATTAGGATCAATAAATACCCCATAAGGATTGTGTGTTACATATTTATTTATTTATTTTTATTTTATTTATTTTACATTTGTTGACCGGGATAGTCTGACTTGATACATGTCCATTTTCAGCGGAGGCCCAGGGAGAAAAGCTTCACAAAAATAATAATAATAATAATAATAATAATAATAGTGCAATAATATTCAAAGAGAGCAAAGGATTTAGATACATAATTTCAGAAGATCTAACACAGTAGGAATATGCTGGCACATGCTAAAGGTTAACAGAGCGAGAAAAAAATATGAAATAGATCATTTCACAAATGTAAAGCACAATAGGAAAATGCTACAGTATACAGAAAGGATAAACTCAGCAGGCATAGCTGTACATTATGGCATGACACAACAGACGAATGGAATATCTGGCTTGCTAATAACCTGATAAGTAGAGAAAGGCCAAGCTGATGGATTGGGTTAGTCAGGGTTTAGGCAGGGGCAGAGCCAGTTAGTTTTAAAATATATTTTGAGGCCTTTTTTAAATAGGGGATGAGATGTTTCTTGGGTAAGAGTTGCAGGAAGTAGGTTCCAAATTTTACCAACAGAGTTAGCAAACAGGGAATCACCTGCTGTATTGTTGGATTTTAGGGTTAGGACTGATAGCTTGTTGGACGAACGAAGTGGCCTGAGAACATTATGTGGGCTGATAATGCTCTTGAAGGTTGGGGTATTTTCAGGTTGGTTAAGTAATTTGTGTGCTACTGTAAGCTGGTTGAGCTTTAAAAGAGAAGAAATTCCAGCCAATCAAGTTGAGTTAGGTTGTTGCACTGGTGAGTCCTGTATGCCATACCTGTGGCAAATCTAGCTATATGGTAGTAACAGGAAGATAGTTTGCTGAGGTTAGCTTTAGAGAGGTTAGTAAATACCGATGAGGCATAGAGGAGAGTGGAGATGAGATGGGTTCATGCAATAGCAACCCTAGCAAAAGGGGTGAAGAAAGGTTTGACCTTATAGAGGGATCCTAGTTTTTTGTTAATAGACTTACTAGTGTGGTTGATATGCAAGTCAAATTTGAGGTTAGTATCTATTAGTACTCTACTGGAGATGCACAAGCCAGTGCATTTCTTTGTGCCGGTCCCAAGCCCAGATAAATGGGGACGGTTGCATCAGAAAGGGCATCCAGCGTAAAACTTGGTCAAATCATTCATGCGGACACCAGTAAATATTTACATACCAGATCGGTCGAGGCCTGGGTTAACAATGACTGCCACCAGTACTGTTAGCCAGCAGGGTGCTGGCAGAAATTTTGGCTACTGTTGGCTGAAGGAGGAGAGGAGGGGGAAGGCATGGCCAAAGGCAGGAAGAGAGGAGAAAGGCTAAGACTGTGGTAATGAGGGTTGGAACTTTGAATGTTGGCAGCATGACTGGTAAAGGGAGAGAGCTAGCTGATATGATGGACAGAAGGAAGGTTGGTATATTGTGTGTGCAAGAGACCAGATGGAAGGGTAGTATGGCTAGGTGTATCAGAGGTGGGTTCAAATTTTTTATCATGGTGTGGATGGGAGGAGAAATGGTGTAGGAGTTATCCTGAAGGAACAATATGCTAAGAGCATTTTGGAGGTGAAAAGAGTGTTGGATAGAGTGATGTTTATGAAGCTGGAAATTGATGGTGTAATGATGAATGTTGTTAGTGCATATGCTCCACAAGTTGGGTGTGCGATGGATGAGAAAGAAAAATTTTGGAGTGAGTTGGATGAAGTGGTAATGACTGTACCCAAGGGTGAGAGAGTGGTGATTGGAGCAGATTTCAATGGGCATGTTGGTGAAGGGAACAGAGGGGATGAGGAAGTGATGGGTAGGTATGGTGTTAAACAAAGGAATGCAGAAGGTCAGATGCTAGTGGATTTTGCAAAAAGGATGGGTATGGCTGTGGTGAATACATATTTTAACAAGAGGGAGGAGCATAGGGTGACATACAAGAGTGGAGGAAGATGCACACAGGTGGATTATATCTTATGTAGGAGGGCCAGTTTGAAGGCAATTGGAGACTGTAAAGTGGTGACAGGGGAAAGTGTAGTTAGGCAGCATAGGATGGTGGTTTGTAAGATGACGTTGGTGATCAAGAAGAGGAGAAGGAGTGTGAGGGCAGCACCAAGGATCAAATGGTGGAAATTGAAAAAAGGGTAACTGTGAGGTGGAGTTCAGTGAAAAGTTAAGATAGGCACTGGGGGGCAGTGAAGAGTTACCAAATAGCTGGGTAACAACAGCAGAGCTAGTAAGGGAGACAGCTAGAAAGGTGCTTGGTATGACATCTGGACAGAGGAAGGACGACAAGGAGACATGGTGGTGGAATGAGGAAGTACAGGAGAGTATACAGAAAAAGAGGTTGGCGAAGAAGAAGTGGGATTGTCAGAGAGATGAAGAAAGTAGACAGGAGTATAAGGAGATGAGGTGCATCGCAAAGAGAGAGGTGGCAAAGGCTAAGGATAAGGCATATGAAGAGTTGTATGAAAGGCTGGACACTAAGGAGGGAGAAATGGACCTATACCGATTGGCTAGACAGAAGGAACGAGCTAGTAAAGATGTGCAGCAGGTAAAGGTGATAAATGATAATGAGGGAAACATACTTACAAGTGAGGAGAGTGTGTTAAGGAGATGGAAAGAGTACTTTGAGGGGTTGATGAATGAAGAGAATGAGAGGGAGAGAAGATTGGATGATGTAGGGATAGTGAATCATGAAGTGCAATGGATTAGCAAGGAGGAAGTAAGGATAGCTATGAAGAGGATGAAGAATGGAAAGGCTGTTGGTCCAGATGGCATACCTGTGGAAGCATGGAGGTGTTTAGGTGAAATGGCAGTGAAGTTTTTAACCAGATTGTTTAATGAAATTTTGGAAAGTGAGGGGATGCCTGAGGAATGGAGAAAAAGTGTTTTGGTACCAATTTTTAAGAATAAGGGTGATGTGCAGAACTACAGATGGATTAACTTGATCAGTCACAGCATGAAGTTATGGGAAAGAGCAGTGAAAACTAGGCTAAGAAGGGACGTGATGATTAGTGATCAGGAGTATGGTTTCATGCCGGGAAAGAGCACCACAGATGCAATGTTTGCTGTGAGAGTGTTGCTGGAGAAGTACATAGAAGGTCAGAAGGATTTGCATTGTGTTTTTGTAGACTTAGAGAAAGCATATGACAGGGTGCCTAGACAGGAGTTGTGGTATTGTACGAGGAAGTCAGGAGTGTCAGAGAAGTATGTAAGAGTGGTACAGTATATGTACGAGGGTAGTTTGACAGCGGTGAGGTCTGCGATGGGAGTGATGGATGCATTTAAGGTGGAGGTGGGATTACATCAAGGATCAGCTCTGAGCCCTTTCTTATTTGCAATGGTGATGGAAAGGTTGACAGACGAGATCAGACAGGAATCCCTGTGGACTATGATGTTTGCAGATGACATTGTAATCTGTAGTGAGAGTAGGGAACAGGTGGAGGAGACCCTGGAGAGATGGAGATATGCTCTAGAGAGAAGAGGAATGAAGGTCAGCAGGACCAAGACAGAATATATGTGTGTGAATGAGAGGGAGGATAGAGGAATGGTGAGGATGCAAGGAGTAGAAGTGGCAAAGGTGGATGAGTTTAAATGCTTAGGATCAATAGTTCAGAGTAATGGTGAGTGTGGAAGAGAGGTGAAGAAGAGAGTACAGGCAGGATGGAGTGGGTGGAGAAGAGTGTCAGGAGTGATTTGTGACAGACGAGTACCAGTAAGAGTGAAAGGGAAGGTCTACAAGAGGATAGTGAGACCAGCTATGTTATATGGGTTGGAGACAGTGGCATTGACAAAAAGGCAGGAGTTTGAGATGGATGTGTCAGAGTTAAAGATGTTAAGATTTGTGCTGGGTGTGACGAGCGTGGACAGGATTAGGAATAAGTATATTAGAGGGTCAGCCCAGGTTGGAAGGTTTGGAGACAAAGCCAGAGAGGCAAGATTACAATGGTTTGAACATGTGCTGAGGAGGGATGCTGTGTATATTGGGAAAAATATGCTAAGGATGAAGCTACCAGGTAACAGGAAAAGAGGAAGGCCTAAGATAAGGTTTATGGATGTGGTGAGAGAGGACATGCACGTGGTTGGTGTGACAGAGCAAGATGTAGAGGACAAGACGAAATGGAAACAGATGATCCACTGTGGCAACCCCTAACAGGAACAGCTGAAAGAAGATGATAATCTATTAGTACTCCTAGGAGCTTAGTTTGGTCATCTGGGGAGATGATTGTGCCATTGTTAGACTTAATAGTGAAGAATGGATGAGTGGATTGAGGGGTAGGTGAGAAAAGCAGCATCTTGGTTTTGTTGGGATTCAGGAGCAGTTGTTGATTAGTTAGCCAGTTTTCAATATTGTTAAAGGTGTTCTGAGTTAGGGATATCATATTTGTTTGTGAAGTAGAAGAGCAAACCAAAGGTAGAATCATCGGCATATTGGATATAATGTGCATTTGGAATAGTAGTATGAAGGTCGTTTATGAAGATAGAGAAGAGGAGGGGACCTAGTATAGAGCCCTGAGAGGATTCCTAGGGTGACTGGGAGATGGGATGACAGCTTTTCCTGCCATAAGACAGCCTGCTGTCTACCACTTAGATAGGATTGAAACCATTGTAGTGAGTGATGGTCCAGGAAGACAGCTTTCAGGGTACTGAGCAGTAGCTGATGGCTGACCATATCAAAGGCCTTAGAGAGGTCCAGAAAGAGTGCAGATGATAGTCTGTTGTTGTTTCGATTAAGGCTGATGACATTGGTGAAAGATAAGTGAGCTGATGAGGTACTATGGTGTGGTCTGAAACCATGCTGGGAGTCTGTGAGAAGTTTATTATGGTTAAGGTAGTGCATTAGTTGTATGTGAACACACTTTTCTAATCTTTTTGCTAGAGGTGAGAGTATGGCTATGGGCCTAAAGTTGGACAATTCTGTGGAACTACCTCCTTTATGTAGGGGTATTACATGTGGTATTTTCCATGTTGATGGAATGGTTGCCTTGGAGATGGATCTATTAATGAGGATTGAGACTGGGAGAGCGATGGCATTTGCAGCTAATTGCAGGTACTCAGCAGGAAGGTGGTCAGCTGCTAGAGTAATGGGTTTAAGTTTTTTGAGAAGGGCTCAGATGAGGGTAGTAGGGATAGGTTGGAAGCTAAAGGAGAGATGAGTCGTGGGAAGATTTGAACTGTCAGTATTGTTATTTGAGGGTTAGGCTTGGTAGAAGTGAGTTGGGTGGCTAGTGTCTGGATAGTTTCAGTGAAGAAGCAATTGAATATGTTAGCGATAGCTACTGGTGTTTTGTCGAGGACCGCTGATGGGGTGGGAGTGGTGCTATGGCCTGGATGGAGGAGGTTATTTATTCCAGCCCAGAACATTTGGGGTTTGTTTTGATGCTTTTTTGTAGGTGCGTTAACTGTGCAAAGTATATAAGCAGTGCACATTAGATTCATGTAGTATTATATTCTATGCTATTAATGATATTACTTATGCTATAAATAATTTCTAGACCACAGAGTTTGTTATTGTCGTTTAGGTGTCATTTACAAATACTGAGACTGTGTCACAAGGAAAGGATGCCTGTCCTCAAATGTATGCTATGAATTTTTGATTTTTAAGGCAGATGTCAGGAATGGTAAAGACATCAACATTATCTATGCAGATGAAGTATTCTAAATTACTCTTGTTACTGACGAGACTCCTCATATTTAGCAAATACCCCTTTTTATTGCTTCACATATTGGCCGCAAAGTTACTCCAGCTATTTGTGCATTTCATACCAAGCTGATTGGAACTGAATTTTCTGCTTTGATACCATATCCATAGCCATTGACTGAATGATATATTTTTGTACTAATACTCACATATCACACAAGAATATAAGAGGCTTTAACACAAGAATATAAGAAGATTTCACTAAACAGATGTTTTCTCCAATAACTTCTAGGATGTTAGATAATCCACTATAACCTGTTGCAGAATCAAGAGAGATTAAATGATTGTATTACTCTTTTCTACAAAAACAGTGACCATGTCATAATTACCATTTATCATTTTATCTACTTAAGATGCGTAGATGTGGCACCATCACACATTTCTTACAAAGTATAAAGGTTTATCCTCTTTGCAAGTAATGTGGCAAATACTTCCAAAGATTTTTCTGGGATTATACTCCAGTGTTTTCCTTATAGGTTTTCTGGTCTGGGTAACCATGATCATTTTGTTATAGATTTTTCATGCTGTCATGGTATTGTGGCTGTGTACTTGTGCTTGGCTCTGACCAGTGTGAGGTCTTTTGATGGCGTTAAATGGATAAGGCTCTGGTTTCTTAATCTTAGGTCTCCTGGGGGGCAGGTGAGCTATTTTGGGGTTTTCCTTCAGAATCTCTGCATATGTAGTTGTAGCTATGTGTTCGTTCACAAAGAATGTATTTTGATGAGTATGAGTTAATTCTTATATTGTCTGAGGTTACTGTTGTATATGAATTTCCTCAATGACAAATCTAAATGAAGATTTGTACTTCATAAACTATAGTAATATAATTTTAGTTCTACTGTTTTATAGTGAGCTATAAAAGGATAATTTAGTTCACTGATCAGTTGCGATTTAAATAGTTAAACTTCAGTTTTTTGGAAAGTGCTAAAGAAAAATCTCTGTATTCTTTTTTATTGAGTTATTAAAGCTCTGGCTACTAACTTTTAAGTAAGATTGAAGCAGACTGTTAAACAGTGGTTTTGTGCATTCCAAACCAAGCAGATAAACTAGCTACTTTTATTTTAGCACAGTTTATTGCTCAGATTCATTGATCAGTAACCCATGCATGGAGCTACTTGCAGAACAGCATCAGTATTATTGTTAATGCTATACATTATTTATTTGCAGTTACAAGTCACTTCAGGAGTATCTTCTGGTCTGAAGGTAGATGGCTTATTGTTATTAAGTTCCTGAGTGGCTACATTATGATATATCATTTCATTCTGGCACCTGATTTTGTTTGTTTGTTTCTTTTGGCTTTTCCCAGTTAGGGGTCGCCACAGCGGAACTCCGGTCCGCTAATGATTGGCAGTAGATTTTGACGTGCTGGCTTGCCGGGCTTAATGCACAACCTTCAATGAAGGAACGCCCATTCACGCATGTCACCACACAGAAGACACTCTGAGAATCGAATGGGCAACTTCTAACTGTGAGGCGACAACACTACCACAGCACCACCACCGCAGCATCATTCTGACACCTGATAATTTCTAATATTTCGGCAGTCATAACAGTAGGATAACACAGTTGTAGCCATGATTACTATTGGTACCTCATAGTGCATTGCTTTCTGGTTTGGTTCTCAACATGGGGTACCATTTGTGCATTTTTTCACCTTGTGAAGTTGGTGGTTGTAGTGGAGGTTCCAGTTACTTCTAACATCTCAAATGTACGAAGATAGTTGAAGTGGCAATAACAAAATTGACCTGTCTGGGTGTGTAGTGTGCATCATGCAATGTTTTTATATCCTTCTGGTAATACTGTCATGCCTTGCCCACACTGTTTTATATGATAGGCTAAATCTCATCTAACTTGGAACAGGTTAAAGCAGGTAGTGGAAAATGAATGAATTTGTTTACAACATTACCCTGATCTTTAAACATTTTACCTGTTATATTGTATTGGAGGTATAAAATACAATTGTAATGCCCACTTAATATGTTTCTGTTTAGTCAGAAGCACAATTGGTTGGTTTATACTTCTACATCTTTAATAAATCTTTTCTGATAACAGTCCATGCATGCTAGCTTTTAGTTTATAAAGCCAATTCAGTTGACCCAGTATTCTAACAGGATCAGCCTTTATAAATGTAATCATTCTTCCTAAAATTATTTTGTTTAATTTTTTTTAATAATGCATTTCTTCTGCTCAGTTCTGGAAAAACATTAAAAGATGTATGTTTGTTTGTGTCTTTCGGCTTTTCCCAGTTAGGGGTTGCCACAGCGGAACTCTGGTCCACTAATGATTGGCAATTGATTTTTATGTACCGGCTTGCCAGGCCTGACGCACAACCTTCAACGAGGGTACACCCATTCACACATGTCTTCACGCAGAAGACACTCTAGCTGAGAATCGAACCGGCCAGCATCTTACTGTGAGGTGACAACACTACCACAGCACCATGTAAGAAACTAATAATAACATGATTTCATTTCTTCTTTTCCTGTTGTTTACTGACTTTTGGCCTATGTCAAATGTTACATCTCTCCCAGTGGCCTTCATGGTATATCTTGCTCCTTTTTGCTTATGTCCACTTGATGAAGTGATACTTTATAAATGTCCACAGGCTGTGCTGCAAACATGAGTACCTTCACTGAGTTGTATTTTGCAATAGCCTCCTATTGAAATGTTGGCATTCGAAATGCCAAGTGCTGAAAAGCAAAAAAAAAAAAAAAAAAAAAAAACCCTGAGAAGAGTGAATCTTGAAAATCACTCACCACCTTAAAACTTTATTTTGGTGGGATGGCAAGCCCACCTGCACCTCCCATGTGGGGGTGTACCCCTCCATCCCTTGAACCTATATATACCAACTCTGAGATTGCAATACCTCTGAGAAAAGGGAATATTCCGTGAAGTGTCATCTTGGACTTAATGTATGTAAGTCTAATCTTTCAGCCATTCAGTCTCCACATTTTGGAACTTGGTCTAGAGGGTCCCAACACTTCAAATGATTACCTTTTGGCCCTTGTCATCTGATAGGTATGTGTGCCTTCTGATGTAAGATTGCTACTAATGCACTTCAAGTTTTGTCATTTAAGGTATTAGTTTACATATCCTACGTATGTGTCACATAGCTGAATGGTTTCTTTATCTGGAATAATTAAAGCAAAAAAAAAAGGACAGGGTAAGAGTCACCAGGTTTCATTGAAATGAGTTGTGATTTCAGTTTCAATCACCAAGTCATGCTACCTTTCCTATTTAGGTAGAGCTTCTGCTCAAGTAAAGTATATCCTTTATAAATTACAACCATCATTAGGGAAGGATCCAATATCTATTACAATAAATGACACTATAGAAAAAGTTGACCATCTCTGACCTGGTGAAAT
Organism: Protopterus annectens; assembly: GCF_019279795.1. Classification (NCBI taxonomy): domain Eukaryota; kingdom Metazoa; phylum Chordata; order Ceratodontiformes; family Protopteridae; genus Protopterus; species Protopterus annectens. The sequence continues at coordinate 1,729,800,233 of NC_056741.1, read as the reverse complement.
GTGATTCTGGTAAAATGTATTCCTTCTACAAATGGAAGACAGAAGAAAAGTTGTGCTTTCCTGAAGAGGATAAACTTGGAATCTTAATTTCTTTTATCAAATAATGAGATCAGTAAGCCCTTGCTGTACTACTAAGTTTCCAGTATATCGTGCTCTGTCATGCTGTCAAGCTGACTCTTTAATGTTTAATCACAGAAAGTTATTATAAATAGAAAATGTTTTATTCTTTTTCAGAAAACAGGATCACTTTCTCCAAGAAAGATGTGACATATCACAAGAAGAGTTTAGGTTATTAGTGCTACACTATATCTATTTGTAATAAGGAATGTTCTCATAATGAAAAAGTCAGTTAATTAGTTTTTACCTTAAGAAATGCTTGTTTGCTTACAAAAGCAGACCTAAGTCTATACTGCTTTTCTGGATCACCTTGAAAGGTACTTAGTTTTTTTTTCTCCTTTGGGGCATATTTTAAGCATTTAGACCAGTGTTTTATGAAATGGCTTTTGCTGACCCCTGGTGTTAAGTTTAAACTGTGAATGTAATTAAAGCCTGTAAAATGATTTATTCTACTCTGAAGATGCACATATTAATTTCCCTTTTGAGACTGTTGGATTTAGAGAGTTTGTGTGTTTTTGTTGTAAAGCTTAAATTAGTCCTTGGAGAAAAGCTTGTATATCTTACAGTCAGCACAATAGATAGCCCATTGGCAAGTTGTATATGATTTCTCTGGGGTATATAAACTTATTTAAATGGAAGATATGTTATGAGGCCAGAATATTTCAGCATGGTATGAGAGGCCTTATCCTTGAAACAGGTTAGGAATCCTAAAATGTAGCTTGAACTGAGTTGAAATGTTATTCAGGCATGGATTTATTTAAATTATTGCCTGGTTTCCGAGTTGGCAGTTGATAAAAAGGTTCTTTTTTAAAGTAAATCTATTACACTGAAGTAACAGTAATATCAACATATCACATGGTTGGTTATGTCTGAAACATGTTTATGCACAGAGTATTGATTCCTTCATTTTGGAACACAGGTCTATATTTATAAATTACGTTTAGCGTGGGTCAGGAAAATTGCAGATATGTTTTTTTGCAACATGTAGTTTATTGATACTTGTTAAACCAGTATTTTGTGTCAAACAGTTAGTTCTCTTACATGTGTTGTTTTGTTTAAAATCAACCCTCTGAGTGGTTAGGAGTAAACATTGCTTAAGTAAAAAATAATTTATTTGAGCAAAACAGAAGATTCATTCATCCAGAGTTCAGCTTAAATTAGAATTTTCAAATCCTGGTCTCTGATTAAAAGAGACTGCTGCTGTTTTGACCAAGGGACCGTATTCCTTTTCTCTGTACTTGAACACTGACAATGTCAGGAAAAGGGTCTGGCATACTTTCAATTGCCGTCAGTTTAGAAATACAGTGTTTTTTTCCCTTGGGTCTCCTTTCCCCCTACTTACAGCTGTTTGCATTATTATATCAGGGAACAGTCTTCTCTCTTTATCAACAATTCTATAATGTACAGTATTTGTCGACTTCTTATGTAAATTGACAGTGCCATGCTTTCTGGCCAACTACTATGCATTTGTATAAGTTTTCTTACTGCATTTTTTTTTTTACTACATAGTAATCTCACTGAGTTATTGTCCTTTTCCAGGCATGACCCAGACACTAAAATGCTCCACTATAGGAACATATTTCTGAAGTTAACTAGACCAGCCCAATTTTCTCAAATTATGATAATTCAATATTGATGCATTCAAATGTAATTTTATTTATTTATTTTAATTTACATGTGTTTATCGGGAGGGACTGATTGGGACAGTGCCCATTTTCAGCGGAGGCCTGGGGAGAAAAGATCAAACCTAAGCTTACATACAAAGTCATCACATCAAGCAATAGAAATCATAGACCAAAAAAAAAAGTGTTAACACATTTACAGGACAAAAATTTGAAAACAAAAATATATACATAGTATCAAACAGAACAAGACTTTAAACACTTGAATATAGACAAATATATGGTTGAATTTATATATGTGGAGGAACATAACAGGAAATTAAGTAGGGTGAATCACTGGCTAACTGATTCTAAAATTAGCAAAGCTAGCATAAGCTTTTAAAATTAAGAGGCAGTAAGCACATACACACATTTTATATGCAATAAATTATGGTATTTGTAATGCAATTCCTGTTGAAGTTGCCTTACATCATCGGAGACATATCCATCTACCCATCTATCCATGCATCCACAACCTCTTTTTTCCCATTTTGCACATAGGGTTGGGGTGTAATTTCAACAGTGACAATTATCTAGAGCCAAGGTTCACACCAGTGGGTGGCTAGCCCTGCAACACATCAACTTGAATTAAACAACACTAGATGGCTTTGATTTACATGTGACTACTTTTTTATGATATAATGTCAGAGAATAACAGATAAAGTAGTCTCCATTAAAGAGAAATCTGCAAATTACACATGACTGTTAAGTATGGGATGATGTCAGAGGATAACAGATGCAATATTATTATCAGTTAATTAAACTGACAGAGAGAAGAGTGCAAGTTTTTTCAAATAACCTAAATTCCGCCAGTATGTCTGTATGCATTTTTTGTTGTTACTTGAACAAACATATCTGATTAAACACATGCAAGAAATCTGTGATTTATCTCTAAACAATACAGAGTGGGGGAAATCTGAAGATGTATCTATGCAACTTGTTAAAATTAACTTGGTGGCATGCATGTATGATGCGTCGTTGATCACATGTCTTGTAAAATAAGAAGTCTGATAATAAGAGCAGGAGAGATTATATTAACAAACATTTGATAGTTAAAGGTAGTAGAACAAAAGTATATATTTGGTTCTTTTGCAATTACACTTTTGTTTTTTTTCTAAATGTTTAACATAAATCATAAAAGATAATTTTAAATTGTCTGATTTTGAATGTAAAATAATGTTTGGTTCCATAGCCTGATTGGGATAGTCAAAATTATCTCTAAATTGCCCCTTTTCAGAGGAGGCCAGGAAGAATTGCTCCAGTCTATGTTCAAGAAATCTAGTCCTAAATAAAATACATTGGCGATGTTTTTTGAAATACCATTGATCATTGTTAAACATTACACTGAATATTTCAAATAGTATACATTTGAACAGCAGAAAAAAAAAATATTTTGAAATTATAAAATTAACACAATGGGTCGGATTCACGATGGCTTGCACGGAGTCTACGAGTAGAGTAAGACTCCATGCAGCCATCATGTCCAACGAGCGATTCAGGAACAGCCTGTAGGGGCATGTAAGAGAGCTCCTAAAAAGTCTCCTACACGGACTGGGCTGGGATATGCAAATTACCTCACTTGCAGCCGAAAGGCATGCAAATGAGGTAAATTTGCGATCCAGGAAGCACAAACCTGTCCGAGTAGGAGACGTGTTAGCTGCATAAATGTACTCAGTTGACAACTGAGTACTGTTCTGCAAATAGCACATTGGAGCCTTGTCAGCTCCAAATAAAGGTTGCATATGGTTGAGGAAGCATGCCAATGGCCAAATATACGGCCATTGGAAAGTTTCTCAGATGCAAAGTTAAAATAAAAAGACATTTTTTTTTCGGCAATTTCCGATGTTTAAGCGTAGCACAGCGCCACGCAAACAGGCTGTGCTATAAAAATCATAAAATAAGACAATAAAAGCCACAAATGTGGAATTTATGAAAATTGTTAAATGACAATGTAAGGGAATAGCAGGCTGAAGACAACATGGCCACCGAGGAGGGGTTGCTAAGGGGAGAAGCCCAGTCTAAGACATGTAATCAAGCATTAGTAGGCAGTCCTATGTAAATGAGTGTTAGGATAGTGACTCGCACTTCTACATAGCAAATGAGCACAGTCAGTGGAGTGTAGGAGTAGGATATGGGGAGGAACAGAGTAGGAGATAGGTGACATCATTATGTATGAATGTAGTGAAGCTCATTGGAGCACAGTGGCATGTGTTAGCTGTCAGTTAGAAATCATGGAAAGAGGTGTGTCAACAGGTAGGCCAGGGAAAGCCAAGAAATGGAAGGTGTATACTGTGGATAACACCAAAGTTTCTTGCCGAGCAGGTATGCACGCGTATGCGCACCTGTAAACCCGAGTAAGACAAAGTGCGAGCATGGAAGCGTGAGTGCGCGTGTATATGTTGGAGTAAGCATGTATAAGGCTGTTGGAAGAACTGTAAGCATGTTTGCGCTGGTGTTCGCATGTTTTAACCTGAATAAGCAAGTTTTAGTCCGTCTAAGCATGTGTGCACGCATGTGAGCTGAGTGTGTTTCCGCTTGTATGCGTGTCGCTCCCCCTGAGGAAACAGAAAGGAAAAAGGAAGCACAACAAATAGTAGGAAGCTACCAGGGAATACTATTAGAGCTAGCAGGTGCAAACAATCAGAATCAGGCAATTACACAGGCAGAACACTAGCCCAGCCCAGCACTTAAAACTCTGCAAACAACAGTGCAGTTTGTTTCTCTCAAGAGACACTGCAACACTGGAGTAAGCTACTAGAAGTGAAAAGTAAAAAAGCTACACTCAGACAAAAAATGCTAGGGGCTGCCATTGCTGTTATAAGGCGACATATGCAACATGCTGAGGGTGGTGACAATGCAAATGCCACCGGACAACCCACAATGAGGAGACGAAGAAGACTGTACAGGCCCAGGGTCACCTACCGGTGGTTACATGAGCTGGAGATAGAGTAGTGCTATATTGTGGACAGAGACCTCCTCCAGCAAATTGTTGAGCTGTGCAGGCCACGCCTCACACACAGAACCAACAGAGGGGAACCCATCCCAGTGGAAACCAAGGTATGTGTTGGCCTAAGAATACTAGCAACAGGTACCTTTCAGAGACCAACTGGTGATATGATGGGGATATCACAGGCATCAGCATCTAGGGTACTACACCAGTTCTTGGATGCCATGTCAGCACATGTCAGTGATCATGTATATTTCCCCAATTCCCGTGAGGTATTGGCCAGCAATATGTGTCTCTACCAGCAAATAGCAGAATACCCTGAGGTAGTGGGTGCAATAGACTGCACGCATATATGTATCAAAGCACCAGCTGGTGAGTGGGGTAGGGCCTACATTAACCGCAAGGGCTTCCCCTCCATCAACTGCCAGGTCGTGTGTGATGCCCAGGGCATAATAATGAATGTGTGTGCTGGCTGCCCTGGAAGCTATCATGATTCCCATATCTGGCATCTGATGCAGCTGTACCAGACATTTGCCAATGGGGACATCCCACATGGTTACCTAGTAGGGGATGCTGGCTATGCACTGGAGCCGTGGCTGATGACACCCATCAGAAACACACACACACCTGAACAGGAATGCCATAATGAGGCACACGCACAAACACAAAATGTAATCGAGCGTGTGTTTGGGTTGCTCAAGTCATGGTTACGGTGCCTGGACACATCTGGTGGAGCCTTGCAATACTCACCAACTACATGTACCCAAATTGTCATGGTATGTGCTATGATACATAATATGATTCTGTGAAAACAGCTGCAGCAGGACCAGCATAGGCCTGGGCCAAACAGCCTCCCACCAGTGCCAAGGCCATCACAGGCAGAGCATGACTCGGAGGAGGAACAACCTGAGCCTGCCCCAGTAGGCAGAAGGAGGCGTGCCCAGTATGCCTTGGCCTTGGCAAAGAGGCAACGCATAGCACATACACTGGCTCAGTAGGAACCCTGGAAATGATACCTCTCTCTGACTCACACATATAGTAAAAGGGATGCCTAACATGACACTACCTGTTTCCAAACATGTATAGGGAGTGCAGTATGTGCATCTGACATAGGCAGCCCTGCAGCACCACCTGAGGCATGATTGCCATCTGTTAAGCAATGTAAGGTAGTGCTAAACAGCATTTACCACCATGTAGTATATGCAAACTTGATGACCTTGAGTATCATCCTACCCTTACCAAACATGAGGCCACAATATGAAGACAAGATGATCAATTACAACAATTGGCTTAAGTATTGGTGTCAGTGAAAGTAGATACAATGCCTGTCAGCCTGGAATGACATGCTCGACAAGACATGATGCTTCGCTAGGGATGGATTTCACCTATCACCTGTGGCCTTTTGGATATTCCCAAAGGCTCTTGTCACCCCCATAGTGCCTTTTTTAGGTAAGGTTCAAAACACAAACCCACCTCCATAGGTATCACAAGGGATAGGAAACTATAAGTAATGCTACTCAACGCCAGAAGTCTAAACTGCAAGATGCATGCACTCCAAACTCTCCTCAGCATGGAGAATGTTGATATCTGTGTAGTAACATAAACCTGGTTCATGGCTCCCAAGAGCACCTTAGCATTAACAGGTTACACCTCATACCATGCTTTACAGCAAACATGGAACAAACTACAAAAGTAGGGTGAGTATCAATATTTTTCAGATACCCACACCCCCAGGTTGGTGGCACAGCATGAAGCATCGGAGACTATCCATGCGCAACTAACAGTGGCTAAAACCGCCTTCCAGTTCATAGCCTGCTACAGACCACCCTCCTAAACCCAGGAACCACACTTGGCTGGCTGGAGAACACATGAAAATATGAATGTCTCCCCAAACACCATTATATTGGGCGACTTCAACTACCCAAACATAGACTGCAGCATTACCCTAGCCCCAACACCCTAGCCCAAAGGTTCCCAGAATTTATAAACCAAAATGCTATGGAACAACTTGCTACCACTCCCACAACAGGGGAAAACATACTGGACCTGATCATCACCAACATGGGGACTCTATGCCCAAGACCAGAAGTGTATCCCTCACTGGTAAGATCAGACCAGAGAGTAATCTCACTGGATATTCACATCCCGATCCCAGCCCATGGCCAGAAAAACACAGTGAAAATTATTCACTAAAGCAAATGTCACACTCCTCAAAACTGAGGTGGAATCCTTCACAGCCCCTGTGCCTGTGGAAAATATGGCCCAGACCTCATAACCCTTTATAAACGCATTCTATGAACACCTTCAGGAATGCATAGATCATGCAATCCCAAATAAAACCAAGACCCAATCCTCCAAAGCCAGGCATCCTGTCCGGTGGACACCAGCCATAAACAAACCATACAATACAAGAAGGAAGCTACTATATGATAGATCAAAATCCCAAATGGGAAGGCATCTCTGATCAGTATCATTGAAAAACTACGGCCACACATAAGATCATCTAAGGCCATCTTTGAGATAAAAATTGTACAGGACACCAAGGATAATCACAAGGCATTCTTTACTTATGGTAGGAACCTGTGTGGGAATCCCCAGGTATGCTCAGAAGTAGTCCAAAATGACAAACAATACACCAAACCCATAGACATTGCCAACATCTGAGCTGACAGGTTCAGTGCAAACTCCCCCCCTCCTCACCAAAAGGGCAAATATCTATCCCAGCAGAGTGCTGGCCCCCTGACATTGCAGATGCTCAGGTAACAGCCAGCCTCTCCAAAGCAAAACACACAGCATCAATGGGACCAGACGGTGTCCTGGGCTGTGTCCAACATGAACCCCAAGAAGAATTGTACACAAACATAAAACCACTGTTCAGTCTCAGCCTTACCACAGGATATGTACCCAAAGAGCAGTGTACAGCAACAGTGGTCCCTCTCCACAAAGGTGGTGCCTCAATGGATACTGCAAACTATCGCCCCAGAAGCCTGACTAGCTTGGTCTGCAAAGCTATGGAAAGGATCATCATGGACCTCAGAAATAAACATATCGGGGACCTACAGATCCTGCCTCTTAAACCTGGTTGAGTCATTTGAAACAGTCACCAAGGCCATTGACGAGGGGAAGGTGGTCCACACAGCCTACCTGGACCTCGCAAAAGCCTTCCATACAGTACCCCACTTGGTCATCATAGATAAGATCACCAGCTTCAATATAAACCCCTATGTCACTAGATGGGTTGCAAACTGGCTCAAGGACAGAACCCACATGGTCAGAAATGCTGGAGCCATGTCAGACCCCAAACCAGCTACAAGTGGCATCCCACAAGGCTCAGTCCTGGGACCTCCCTTGTTTGGTATATATTTCTCTGAGGTACAGGCCAACACAGAAGGACTGTTAATGAACAAGTTTGCAGATGACTGCAAACTGGGCGCCATAATCGACCCACCAGCTGACACAAGCATTCTACAAAAGGGCCTCATAGAAACAGACAACTGGTGCCAGAGCCATGTCCTCAAGCTAAATGCAAAACAGTGTATAGTCCTACCCTTTGTCAAAAACTAAGTGCCCACAAATTACCACATAGGTGGTAACCCATTAAGTATGGAAGAAGTGATAAGGGACCTGGGGACCCAAGCTGATAGCAATCTCTCATTCGATAACCACGTGGCCAAAGTGTTTCGAAAAACATTTCATATAGCCCACCTAATCATGAAGGTATTCACATCTACATCAGGGGAGGTCATCGTGCCTCTTAACTCATCCCCCATCAGGTCTATAATTGAGTACAATGCCCCTTGTGGGATGTACCTTATCAAACACCTGCAGCAGCTGGAAAGACCACAAAAGTACCTCACCAGGAAGATCAAAGGGCTCAAACACATGCCATTCTCTGCCCGGTTAAAGAAACTGCAGCTCCACTCAGTGGCATACTGCCTGCCCAGAGGCAATCTATGTCTGATGTATAAAGTCATGTCCAACCTGGAATCAATGGACATGCTGCACCTCGGAAAATCAGAATCCCATCAAGCTACGCACTCAAGAGACCTGAACCTCAGGACTGAAATAAATAGGACATGCTGGAGTGACAGATTCATAACCCAGAGGCTCCCCCCACTATTGAGTAAACCCCCACTCCAGGTTAGCCAGAGTCCCTCACTGACTCTCTTTAAGAGGAATCTTGATGAGTGGATGGGAGATTGTAGGTTTACCCTGGGTATCACTTCTATGTCACAATTAGACAGAGGCACAGTATACTAACCTTGAAAAATGTCATGGCAAACTCCACTTAAAATGTATGTTGAAAGCCAAACACACTCTGGCTAGGATTATAAATGCCCTAGGGCAGATAGCCTAGTATGAACCTATGCACAGAATCACACACACCAACTAGTACAACTGTGGTCAATGTGGAGCAATGTTTGGCAATGTCCACCCAAGTTGGTGAATACATAGCAATGTTGGACAAGCCTGGTTTAAGTAAGCCATAGCTGAACAAAATGCAACATGCTCATAGTTGCCCAACTGGCCCTTAACCAGTCGGGTCTGCTCAGTATGAACATTTAAATCAGTGATGGGACTCAAACCCATGATACTATGCATCATAGTGAAAGCACTGAACCACTACACCATGACAGCATTGCGGCATTCAACCAATATGAGAGAATGTTGCCAAGTCTTTGTAACTATCACATGGAAACCCTGCAGGCACAGCATAATCCCTGTTGAGTTATGACACAAAGGAGTCTGGCAGTAAGTACACAACATGACTTCCAACACACACAGTATAAATGTCAATATTGGTCATGTTCACACACAACCAGAAATGTAGTGGACTCCAGATCACAACATATGGAAAGGTCACACTGGGCATGCTCACACACTTGGATAAATGAGACATATGTCAGGCAACAAAGCATGGAAAGCCTGAACTGGACATGCTCACACACTTAGGCCATGTCTGAGTATAGCAGTCAGTCACACATATCTGGCAGTTGTATGTGTTAAGCCAGGAACCTCCCATGATCCAGCAATCCGCCCTGTGCACACAGTTAAATGACAACAGACACATATATTAATATACTGGAACCCTGTCATGATCAAACATGTTATGCAGATACACAAGTTGTTCATAGAAACTGGGAAAGCTATGGCAATAAAGACCTGCAAACAGTAGCAGCAACAAATATTGTGCATCCCGAACATAAACATAGGTGCAGAGGTCAATACTAGCCTGTCTGCCCTAGGGAATTCATAAGCCTAGGCAGAGTGTATTTGGCGTCCACCTCCCCAGTAGAGTAGCCTACTGTGCCTCTGTAAAGTAGGTCACAGAAGGCACCCTTTAAGGCTAGTTTGCTGTGCCTCTGTCAAGCAGGGACACAGTGGAGATCCCAGGGGTGAAGTAGCAATTTCCCATCCATGTGGCTGTATTTCGCTGGAAGAGGATTGGCGAGGGGCTATGTCTAACTTTAATTGGGATTCAATTCCAGAGTGAGGGGAGCCTTTGGGTAATGAATCTGTCCCTGCAGCATGTCCTATTTATTTTTATGCTGAGGTTTAAGTCCCTGGAGTGTGTAGCTCTAAGGGTCTTGGATGTTATGAGGTGGAGCATGTCCATTACTTCTGGGTTTGAAATGGCTGTGTACGTCAGGCATAGATCACCTCTGAGTAGGTGTTAAGCAACTGAGTAGAGCTGGAGATCCTTTAGTTGAGCTGCATAGGACATCTGTGTGTAGCCCAAGATCCTCTTGGGGAGGTACTGTTGTGTTCACTGTAGTTGCCGCAGGTGTTGGGTAAGGTACACCCCAAAAGGGGCATTGTAGTCAAACACCTTTGGAAAGACTGATGATGTCAGCACCCTATAAATACAGCAGGAGAAGGGAAATTATCCAATAATGTGAATAGCATGCTGCGCTAATGTGTATTTCTCAAGTATCATAACATAGTCAGGTAGGGGTTTGAATCCTGCAAATGCTGTGTGTGTATACAATTCTCTGTGAAAAAAATGGCCTTTTTGAAGACTGGGATAACGCACTAAAAGATGTACATTCCTCTTTGGAAAGACCGATGATGTCAGCACCCTATAAATACAGCAGGAGAAGAACAGTCATCTAGTAATGTGAATAGTGCGCTGTGCTAATGCGTTTTTCTAAAGTATCATAACATAGTTAGGTAGGGGTTTGAATCCTGCAAATGCTTTGTGTATGCAATTCTTTGTGAAAGGAATGGCCTTTTTGAAGACTGGGATAACACACTAAAAGATGTACATTCCTCTTTGGAAAGACTGATGATGTGAGCACCCTATAAATACAGCAGGAGAAGGGAGTATTTAAACTGATTTAACTGTGTTGCAGGAATATTAACTGAAATGGAAGTTTTGACTCTGCTCTTCAGTTAGTCCCACCCACCCTCCCTATTTTTGTTTTGGTGTTAATCTTAATGGCCTTGAAACTGCCCGCCTCTCTTGTAAATTTGTGTTTGGATACTCCTTCTGGGCCCATGTCATTTGCTTACTCAACTGAGTGCAGTGAGATCATATTCTGATATCAGGTACTCCTACTGTGTACAAAGAGAGCATCTGGGAAATAGAAGAAAAGAAAAATATTTTAAGCTCGTTTCTTGCCTTCCTAGTGGAAAGCAGTTTTTAGTACTTAATAAATAAACACTTATCCAGGCATGTCTAAGGGTCATCTCCAAGTGATTTCTCCTGTCTACCTGATGAATCTGGGCATCTTGGGGCAATGCAGCAATTGCCTCATGTACACAGACAACCCTCTCCACCTACCACCCTACACTACAACCTGTGAGAGATGCACTTATATAGGCAAACTGGAAGCAAAGCTCTCTTCACCCAAGACTGGACTAGACAGTCAAGAGGAGAAGGTAAACACTTGCACCACACCACATCACATACTCCCTCAAAATCTACACCACCAAAACACACACAGAAACACAAAACACACACCTACATTTGCGGAGGCTCTCAATAAATACCTGCCCGGGCATCAGGGACATCCAAAGCATAAACACAGGCAAACTCCACCCCTCAACACAATCCAAATGACACATAGCCCACAAACTCAATGTGCCACTCAACCACAGCCCATAAGGCATAACAATGTACCCAACACTCTAGTCATAGGTGACTCTATAGTCAGGCACACTGATGTTCCACTCACTAGACTAAACAAGGAGAAAGTTACTGTCAGCTGCCTGTCAGGTGCCAGGATCCACCACATAACGCATGCACTCAGGTCACTCCACAATAAGTACAAATATCACACTGTCATTGTCCATGTTGGTGTGAATGACCTGACACGTACCTCCCTGGACTATATGAAAAGAGACATGGAGGAGCTCTCCGATCTTGTATCCCAGGCAGGTATGACCCTAACCCTGAGTAGCATCCAGCCATCACCCAGAATGATACCACAGTACAAGGACAAAATGATTGACTTCAACAATTGGCTAAGCTTCTGGTGTCAGTCTAAGGGGAGCCAGTATTTGTCTGCCTGGGACGACATGATCGACAGTCCACAATGCTTTGCCAGAGATGGCTTGCACCTGTTGCCCTTAGGATTCCGGATACTGGCTAAGACTCTTGCCACCCCTATAGTGCCTTTTTTAGGCAAGGTTCAAATGACAAATTCACCACCGTAACAGGTACAAGCAAGAAAAATCTGAGGGTAATGCTACTCAATGCTAGAAGTCTAAACCTCATAATGCACTCACTCGAGGCACTCCTTAAAATGGAGAACACTGACATCTGTGCAGTGACAGAGACCTGGTTCAAAGCTCCAGAGAGCACCCCTGCATTACCAGGCTTCAATTCATACTACAAATTTCGGCCACCTAACCCAGAAAGAAGCACTAAAGGTGGAGGCGTGTCCAAATTCATTAAGGATATCCACACCTCCAGGCTAGTTGCACAGCATAATGCATCTGAGATTATCCAAGTGCAACTAACTCTGGGCAAGACCACAATCCAAATTGTAGCTTGCTACAGACCCCCCACCATGCCCCAGGATTCACACTCCTCATTTCTTGATACACTGGAAAGTATTAGGGTACAACCCAACACCCTAATAATGGGCGATTTCAACTATCCCACCATTAACTGGGATAACTACTCATGTACCAACTCTTTTGCTCAACGTTTTCTAGAATTCATAAATTCCAACGCCTTGGATCAACTTATTCACACCCCCACCAGGGGCAGCAATATCCTAGACCTGGTCATTACCAACATGGGAAACCGGTGTTCCGCACCAGAGGTCAATTCCTCATTGGTCAGATCCGACCACAAGCAAATCAGCCTAGACATCCACATCCCACCCCCAGCCCCAATTAGGGAAACCATCGTAAAAAACCTCTCCAAAGCCAACTTCACACTTCTTAAGACAGAAGTGGCAAACTTCATGACACCCATGCAGATGGACAGTAGAGGTATGACTACCGAATCCTACACAAATGCACTTTAGAAGCACTTACACGAGTGCATGGATCATGCTATCCCTAATAGAACCAAGATGTTATCCTCCAAAAAAAGGAAGCCAATCTGGTGGTCCTCTGCCATAAACAAACTCTACAACAGAAGAAAGACATTGTTGCAAAAAAGAGTAGAATCCCATGACCGGAGGAACTCCCTGGTCAACCTCAGTAAGAAGCTGAGATCCCTCATAAAATCCTCCAAAGCTAGTTATGAAAGGAAAATTCCCACTGACTCTAAAGACAACCACAAAGCATTCTATAGCTATGCCAAGAATCTAAATGGGATCTGCTCTGAGTTACAGCATAATGGCACTAAATATACAGAACTAACTGATATTGCCAACATCCTAGCAGATAGGTTCAGTGCTAACTTTATCCCCCTCTCACCCCCTAGAGGGCCCATCTCTATACCGGAAGAATGCAAAGATCCTATAATCATGGCTGCACAGGTAAAAAACACACTCTCCAAAGCCAAGAACACAGCATCCATGGGACCTGACAATATCCCAGGCTGCGTTCTACACAAACTACAGAATGAACTGGCACCCTACCTAAGTGCCATGTTCAATCATAGCCTCACCTCAGGCTTTGTACCCACTGAATGGTGCACCGCAACAGTTATCCCACTCCGCAAAGGGGGAGCCACGACAGACCCCGGGAACTACCGCCCCATTAGCCTGATGAGCCTGGTCTGCAAGGCCATGGAAGGTATCATCATGGAACTCATAAACAAAGACATTGGTAATCTCCAAACTCTGGTAACTACTCTGTTTGGATTTGTAAAAGGCAGATCATGTCTCCTAAACCTGATTGACTTCTTTGAAGCAGTCGCCAAAGCCATAGATGAAGGTAAAATGGTTCACACGGCTTATCTAGATCTTGCCAAGGCTTTCGACACCATCCCCCACTCTGGAATTATAGATAAGCTCACTAAACTAGGTATAAATCCCTATGCCACAAGATGGGTTGCCAACTGGCTCACGGACAGAACCCACACTGTGAAAGTAGCAGATTCCAAATCCGACATCAGACCAGTGACAAGTGGAGTACCACAGGGTTCAGTCCTGGGTCCTCTCCTGTTTCGTATCTACTTCTCTGAAGTGCAGGCCAACACAGTAGGTCTTTGGCTAACAAAGTTTGCAGATGACTGCAAACTAGGAGCCATAATCAAAACTCCTAACGATGTGGACAAACTACAAAAGGCTCTCACTGAGACAAATACCTGGTGTCAAAGCCATGGCCTGAAGCTCAATGCCAAAAAGTGCATTGCCATCCACTTTGGTAAAAACTCTGTACCCATGAACTACCACATAGCTGGTAGTCTACTTAATGCCGAAAATGTGATAAGAGACCTTGGGACACAGGTGGACAGTAGTCTCTCCTTTGATAATCACATCGCCACAGTGGTCAGGAAATCCTTCTACGTGGCTCATCTCATCACAAAAGTATTCTCATCCAGAAAAAAAGAGGTCATTGTTCCCCTCTACTCATCACTCATTAGACCCATTATAGAGTACAACGCTCCTTTTGGTATGTACCTCACAAGACATCTACAACAACTGGAAAGTCCACAGAAATACCTCACAAAGAGGATTACTGGCCTCAAACAGATGCCCTATGCAGACCGTCTCAAAAAACTACAGCTTTACTCCATTGCATATTGCCTACTCAGGGGCGATCTCTGCCTAACATACAAAGCTATGTCAAACCCAGAGCTGTTGGACATGCTCCACTTAAAGAAATCCCAATCCCTCCAAGCTATACACTCTATGTACCTTACCTTGTCACCACAATAAACAGAACATGCTGGAGGGATAGATTCCTGTCCCAGAGACTTCCCATACTTTGGAACAGTCTACCTATATGTTCATAAGTTCATAGGTTGGTACTAGGCTATCAGCCCTAGGGCCTATACAAGCCTAGCCATAACAATTCCCTGGCTATTTCTTCCCACATTATTTACTTTCCTGGACCCCTGTCTAGCAGGGTGACTGACGTGATCCCTGGGGTGAATTTCCTTTCTCCCATCCAATCATCAAGGTTCCTCTTGGAGAGGTCCAAAGAGGCACTCTGCTTGACATGTATGGGCAATCTATTCCAGAGTCTGGGGAGTCTCTGGGTCAGAAACCTATCCCTCCAGCATGTTTTGTTTATTGTGATGACAAGGTTTAGATCCCTGGAGCGTGTAGCTCTGAGGGATTGGGATTTTTTTAAATGTAGCATGTCCAACAGCTCTGGGTTTGACATGGCCTTGTATGTTAAGCAGAGATTGCCTCTGAGTAGACGATATGCAACAGAGTATAGCTGGAGTTTTTTAAGGCGGTCAGCGTAGGGCATCTGCTTTAGGCCTGTGATTCTTTTAGTGAGGTATTTCTGAGGCCTTTCCAGTTGTTGCAGACATCTTGAGAGGTACATACCAAATGGGGCGTTGTATTCTATAATGGGTCTAATAAGGGATGAGTACAGTGGGACAATGACCTCCTTTTTTCTGGATGAAAAGCACTTCATGATGAGGTGTGCCACATAGAAGGATTTCCTGACTGTTGTGGCGATGTGGTTATCGAAGGTGAGACCACTGTCTACCTGTGTCCCTAAGTCTCTTATCACACTTTCTGTGTTTAGTGTACTGCCACCTATATGGTAATTCATGGATACATGTTTTTCCCAAAGGGATAACAATACATTTCTTGGCATTGAGCTTGAGCCCATGGCTCTGGCACCAAGCATCTGTTTCTGTAAGGCCCTTTTGTAGAGTATCCACATCATTTGAGATTCAGTAATGGCTCCCAGTTTGCAGTCATCTGCAAACTTTGTTAGCCAGAGTCCCTTAGTGTTGACCTGTACTTCAGAGAAGTAGATGCCAAACAAGAGCGGCCCCAGGACTGAACCCTGAGGTACTCCACTTGTCACTTGTCTGGAGATGAATTTGGAGTCGGCTACTTTTACAGTGTGGGTTCTATCAGTAAGCCATTTAGCAACCCATTGGGTGACATAGGGATTAATGCCCAACTTAGTAAGTTTATCTATGATTCCAGAATGGGGGATGGTGTCAAAGGCCTTGGCAAGGTCTATATAGGCTGTGTGGACCACCTTACCCTTGTCCATGGCTCTGGAGACTGATTCAAAGAAGTCAATCAGGTTCAGGAGACAAGATCAGCCCTTCACAAACCCAAACTGGGTAGGGTCCAGTGTTTGAAGGTTGCCATTGTCTTTGTTTATAAGTTCCATGATAATACGCTCCATGGCCTTGCAGATAAGGCTTGTCAGACTGATGGGACGGTAGTTTCCGGGATCCAAGGTGGATCCCCCCTTGTGGATTGGGATAACTGTAGCTCTGCGCCACTCAGTGGCCATGAAACCTGAGGTAAGGCTATGATTAAACATGACACTTAGGTGAGGGGCCAGTTCATATTGTAGTTCATGTAGTATACAGCCTGGGATATCATCTGGTCCCATGGATGCTGTATGCTTGGCTTTAGAAAGTGTGTTTTGTACCTGTGTGGCTGTTATTACTGGAATTTGGCAATCTTCCAGTATTGAGATGGGCCATTTAGGGGGTGAGAGGGGGGTGAAGTTGGCACTGAATCGATCTGCCAGGATATTGGCAATATCCTTCGGAACAGTATATTTAATGCCATTCTGTTTTAGCTCAGAGCAGATCTGAGCATTGCCATTTAGATTCCTGACATAGTTATAAAATGCTTTGTGGTTGTCTTTGGAATATTTGGCAATTTTATTTTCATAACTAGCTTTGGAGGATTTTATGAGGCATCTCAGTTTTTTACTGAGGCTAGTAAGGGAGTTTTTTGCATCCTGGGATTTTCCTCTTTTCTGCAAAAGTTTCTTCCTTTTGTTGTAAAGTTTGTTTATGGCAGGGGACCACCAGATTGGCTTCCTTTTTCTGGATGAGAGCATTTTGGTTCTATTTGGGATGGCACGATTCATGCATGAGTGGATGTGCTCGTACAGTGCCTTAGTGTAGGATTCAGCAGTTGAACTTTCAGTTCGCGTCTGCATGGGTGTCATGAAGTTTGTCACTTCTGACTTGAGTAGCATGAAGTTGGCTTTGGAGAAGTTTTTTATGGTGGTTTCTTTACTGGGGGGTGGGGGTGGGATGTGGATGTTAAGGGTGATTAGCTTATGGTCAGACCTGACTAACGAGGGGGTGACCATAGGTATGGAGCATTGATTTCCCATGTTGGTAATGACCAGGTCTAGGATATTGGAGCCCCTGATGGGACTATGGATTATTTGATCCAGGGCATTGGAATTTATGAATTCCAAGAACCATTGCGCAAAGGTGTTGGGAGATGAGTAGTTTTCCCAGTTAATGGCAGGGTAGTTAAAATCACCCAGTATTAGGGTGTTTGGTTCTATCTTAATATTTTCCAGTATGTTTAGAAAGGTGTAGTGAGAATCTTGGGGTATGGTGGGGGATCTGTAGCAAGCTACAATTTGTATTGCAGTCTTACCTAGTGTTAGTTGCACTTGGAGAATTTCAGACACATTGTGTTGGCCAACTAGCCTGGTGGTGTGAATATCCTTGGTGAATATTGACACTCCTCCACCTTTAGTGTTTCGGTCCTGGTTTGGTGGCCAAAAAGTGTGGTAAGAGTTGTAGCCTGGTATTGCAGGGGTGCTCCCTGGAGCCTTGAACCAGGTCTCAGTTACTGCACAGATATCGATGTTCTCCATTTTTAGGAGTGCCTCGAGAGAGTGCATTTTGAGGTTTAGACTTCTAGCATTGAGTAGCATTACCTTCAGATTTTGCATGCTTTAATGTCAAACAGAACTCCTTATTAGCACTCTTCAAGAAAAATCTTGATGATTGGATGGGAAATGGGAAATTCACCCTGGGGAGCACTTCTGTGGCTCTGCTTGACAGGGGCACAGGAAAATAATTTTCTTGGGTGGCGAAAGCCAGGGTACATTTTTTGGATAAGGCTTGTATGGGCCCTAGGGCCGATAGCCTAGTACCTACCTATGAACCTATGAACTTATGAAATAATCCAATAATGCGAATAGTGCACTGTGCTAATGCATCTCTCTCAAGTATCATAGCATAATTAGGTAGTGGTTTGAATCCTACAAATGCTATGTGTGCGTTTGTCAATGTGTTGTGTGTTTTGCTTTTATTATTGTATGACATATTATTATAACAGTAATTTCATTGCACACATCAGGTATGTGTGTGCCACATGCCGATAGCTACCTGTGACCTTTAATAGTTCCTATGTGTGAAGCCTGCCCCATATGAATACAGTTGTTACCTTTGCCAGCATGTGCTGCAGCTTACCAGACCTTAGGCCATACATGTATGTTGGTGATAATGCAGGCTACTGCAGTGATCTGTGTCCTAGGCCAACTATGTGACACACACCCATAAAAGCTTTGATAGATTAATGTGGGGTCTGGAGTATATGTCAGGCATGTTAAAACACAGCAAAGTCTGTGAGTGATGGACACCCAGTGTAGGTGTATGGCAACTGTCGCTGATATGTATACAGACACCTTCTTGCTTAGGTGATATACCGAGGGACTGCAGAATACCTTTGGAAATGTGAATATCACAGGAAAGACATGATAACACTTGTCCACATGTACACACCATTACTCGTTCTACATGATGGGTGCTGCCACCTACATGGTACTGTTGGAATACTATATTAACTACATGCCAATGCCACAGTTGTGTTACAGCAATACAGCATGGCTTGGACAACAGGTATCTGTCCATATGATACCCTTGTGGTGGTTAGGTGTGTCATGTGTAGAATGCATTGTAGGCCACTGTATGTATTTGCAGTCATGGATGGACATATCCGTAGTGTGTTGGCATGTACGTGAGACTGCTATATGCCAAAGAGTATTGTTCGCAGGGATGTGTGGGGCTCAGTAAGAATGGCTACTGGTATAGTGTAGTACTGCAGGGATATCACTGACACCAGGTTTCTACATCTGTGTATCAGTTGGGGAGACACCATGTAATGACCACTGAATGTCAGGCTATGTAAGCTGTGTATACTACCAGAATGCAGACCATTGACATTTGGAAACCATATCACCCACAGCATACTGTCAAACCATGTCATGTTCCATGCTAACCATGCTCACAAATGTACACCTGCACCTCAGTGCTGCAAACATCACACATGTACTGTCCACACCCCAACACATACAGGCACAGGTAAACACAACAGCCATGTGGCACATGTGCAGACAGTACACTTTGGGAATTACCACTGGTGTATACAAAACTGCAATGACAAACATAGGTAATGCATCATGCATGCTCAAATATACCCACAACAATATCATTACACTATACTGTTAACAACATGATAATATTACTACAATGCTATGTAGTCACCCTGTGCATCAGCACCATGCTACCCTGTTCCTGCATCAATGTTACAGACGGCAGGAGGTGGCACAGTTTCATCATATGCACAGGGTGTGTTCTTGGTTTGCCAGAGTCTGCCATTGACACATCCAATTGACGTGTGTGTGTGTGTGTGAGTGTGTGTGTGTGTGTGTGTGTGTGTGTGTGTGTGTGTGTGTGTGTGTGTGTGTGTGTGTTTGTGTATGTGTTTGTGTGTGTTAGTGAGGGACAACAGTACAACATGGGGCAATGTTGCTGCAATGTGTGTGTGTATGTGTTAGCCCTAGGTGTTAGCATTATGTGTGTGTGTATGCATGCACACAGTTCCACCACTTGGCTGCCATATACGGGTGTTTGTGGGCAGCCACAGACTATACCTGCCAGGTCATACAGATCACTGTCTCTGGCCACGGACACGGTACCTGTGCCTGGCAGGGGTGCTACGGACAGTATCAGGTATTAAGCCAGACTGGGTACTGTCATCAGAAGCAGTGGGTTGTTGACTGGACACATGTCCCTGCTGGGACTGTCCAGAGCCACGTGCACGTGGTCTTCTCAGACGGTCTAATGACAGCACAGACCCAGCATTGCTGGGGCTGGTACTGGCACTATGGGAGCGGCTGCAGGTTTGTTGTTGTCCACGACGACTGCCAGCTGATAATGTTGCTGGTATATGCCCACGTCGATGCCTCAACTGTCCTGCACTGTCCTGGCTCCTGGACATGTAGTTGTGGAAGAGATCTAATGTGTCCGCCAATGTCTATCAATGTCCTCGCTGATGTTACGGATGGCAGACGCAATGTCTCGCATAGTGTCATTCATAGCGGTGCGATGTGCTCTAAGCTCCCTCAGACCCTGTCTGGTGTACCGTTCCATACATGCCTGTGCCTGCATTACAGCCCGGAACATAGCTGAGGTGGAAAGACCTCTGTGGGCACGTCTGACAGGGGCAGTATGACCATGGATGCTCCCACGAGACCCCCTGGACATCTGCCTGTGTGGTACCATGTCAGGAATCTGGCCATGGCTGCTGTGAGGGGATGCATGTGCCAATGATACCACACTACCCTGGTCAATGCCCACTGTATGCTCTCCCTCAGATAAGGACATTGGTAACAATGGATGTATCGGCAGGATAACTGTGCGCATTGATGGGGTTGACTGCTGTGTAGTGCCAATTGGCTGACCAACGACAGACCCTGTCACACCTCCCTGTGCCATTACACATGTATCATCATAATCACTATCCCCAGCAGTGGCTTCAGGTTGCCTGCTGCACTCTACCAGAGCAACATCAGAACCTGTGAGAGGAAGATAGGAAACACAGTTTACAAATATGTACACAATATTAGCGCACATGCACACATGCACACATGCACACATGCACACATGCGCACATGCACACATGCACACATGCGCACAGGCACACAGGCACACAGGCAAACATGCACACAGGTGCACATGCACACATGCACACATGCACATATGCACACATGCACACATGCACACAGGCACACAGGCATACTCCTCAGTACAGCAGATACAAACACACACACACCTGCAATCCAACACATACACAATACTGTTTTAGCGTGGGTGACAGTATCACAAGGAAAAATATCACAGCACACATTTCAGCATGCAGATTATGTGTTGCACAGGAACATGCAGTGCAAGTGTAGACAGCCCTTGTTAATAACAGTATATGTGTACTTGATGCTTGTCTGTACTTGTTCAGTGATTGTCTCCACCCTGGGACACAATGTGTACAAGGACATAACAATGTTGTGCAAGTGTTACAAGCTGTGGGTGCATAGATTTGCACACACACACACACACACACACACACACACACACACACACACACACACACACACACACACACACAAAACACATGACGGTGCTATGCAATGACTGCTATGTGTACTTTTGTGGTCGGCGGAACTGGATGTGGTGTAGTAACGTGAGCCATGATCAACATGCTTCTTGTGGTCAGTCAACAATAATAATGTGTGCCAGACAGGCAGCTAGCATGCTGTACCTGACGTGCAGTAACATGACTACATCCACAATTACACAGCCACTTGTTACATGGGTTTGTAAGGTGGCCAATAGTGAGCATTGCCTAACATGAATGTATTATTTGTTCAAGACTGTTGCACAAAGACATGATAGGCCTCTACCCCTCAGGCATATTATGTGTGCTGCGTAGATGATAAGTGGGATACTGAAGGGTGGCCATACAGCAGGTGTCATAATTGGACATGTGTAGCAGGCTAAGGTGTAGTGTGTATGCCAAACATGTGTGTGTTGTGTACATGTGTATCAGGTATGCCTATGCAATGTCCAGTACTGTGTTGCCACACATGTGTGTCATGCTCTGTGTATTGCATGTGAGTAAGGCAGCTATTGAGAATAATGGGATATGCATAGTCTCACAGCAAACATGCACAGCATGCATTATGCATAGGTGTGTTACATGTGCACAGACTACACCTCCATATGACATGCACATGTCATTAGCAATAGTATTGTTATGACACACTCACCAGCATGGATTGGCTGCCTTGCTGTCACTCCAGAGGGACCTGCAAAAGTATGAGAGTGATTGCCAGTGGCCACAACTGTGTCATTTATACTGTGAGTATGATAAAGTACAGTAGTACAACAGGCGGCTTTCACAGGTGTACAGATTATGCTCAGAATATCAATCTTGCAGAAGAATAGGCAGGTTAACAGCTACACAAACAGTACACATCTCACACATGCATAAACTACCAGTACAGAGAACAGTCAACTACAGATATGGCATGATATCTGCACGCTCCAGTTCAACATGCTGGGTGGTTCCGGCCTCCATGATGACACATGTTTATAAATGTTGCTGTTGGCCTGGAGCCACAACACTTAGGAGGTGCTCCTCCACACTGGTGGGGGGGTGGATAGGTACCCCACCGCCTGTGGCAAGCTGTTGTCTGTGGATATCAGACGCACGCTGCCAGACATGTCTACTTAAATCACTGCAGTGATGGCGTACCTGCTCATATGTCCGGTTATGCATGCCTATGTCATTTACCCGACGGACAAGATCTTGCCACAGTGCAGCCCTCTCATGCTGGTTCTGACTGGTCCTGGAAAACAGCACACAGTAATTCTGCACCAGGCTCTGGTGGATCTCCTGATCCTCTGCTGCAGTATAAGGTGGGTTTCGCTGATGCACCATCACCCTGGAAGGAAAAGAAAAATATGTCAGCATGTCATGTGGCACACTTAATATTCTAATGTACTAATATCACTTAACTGCCATATATAGCATCTGTCTGCCTATCAGAGGATACACATGTTCGATACCACATATCAGTGTTCAGCCCACAACTGTCTGACAGTGCCTGCCACACTCCATACAACAAACTAGTATACACAAGCACTCAGCACACTGTGTGGGATACAATGCACAACCTCACACTGGGGGTATGTATCAAGCTAATGGATGAAGAATATTGTCATCCCGTGCAATGACTGCAATGCACATTTACAGTTTCAATGGTAATCCACCCTAGTCTTTGATGCCATACCCCTACCTGACATATGTGCACAGTTGTTACTATAGCCAGCATACTGCTGTCACAGAGTATACATGCTGCCAGGTACACACACATACCCTGTAACACACATGTGATTGCGTCCATGGTACAGGCATCATTACACACACATTGCACATACATACAACACACAAATGTATGACAACACAGATGAGCATTAACTGTGTACCTTATAGTATTGTGTGCCCCTACTTACAGATACCTATGCATGAGGTATGTAATCTGTGCAGACTACAGGAAACACACCAGACTGTGTTACAAGGGAATGTGAACATACACCATACTGTAGTGTTTAGGCCTACAACATCAGGTAGTACAACAGTTCATATGTGAGCTGGATTCAACAGCAGTACCACTTACTGAGCATACATGTATTGCTTCTGCCTACGATGGGACACCGCAGTCATACACAGGGAAGTACGGCACAACATATGCCAATCTACTATGTTTGCATCCCGATAACTGACACATCTTTCTCTGGACTCACACCAAGGACACCAACTACCATGACAGACACAAACTCACACTAAGCTATCACACCTTTACAGACCTTGCACACAATCAGTGTCACACTCATTCAACATCACATAGCTGGTATTGCACTGAGTACATGTGTGTGTGTGCATTGTGTCATAGGTAGGTACTATGCTATTGGCCCTGGGCATAGGGCAGCCTAGCCATATGCTACCCTGCCCTTTGGGACACATGTAATGTGATTTTACTTGCTCCTGTGAAACAGTTACACGGAGGTGACTCACAGGGTATATTGCCTATCTCCATAACATTCATCAGGGGTATATATGACATCTACTAATAAAGAGCCTTGTTTGTTAATGCTGGGTGGTTTACTCCAGGGTGTGGCATATTTGTGTATAGAAACCTGTACCTCCAGCATGTGCTGTTTAGTGCGGTGACAAGGATTAGGGCCCTAAGTCATGTAGACTGGACAGATTGTGAGGTGTTGCCATGGTGGTTGGCCAACTGGTATGGGTGTGACATAACTGTGTATGTCCAGCAGTGGTAACCTCTGTGTAGGAAGTATGCAAGGCACTCTATCTGTGGTTTTGAGAGTCAGTCTGCATAGTGAATGTGTTTGATGACATTATCAGTGTTTGTTAGGTATGTCTGTGGCCTTTCCACTTGCTGTAGTTCTCATGGGAGGTACATACTGCATAGGACATTGTGAGGTGTAGAGGGGTACACTGACTTACATTTCCATAGCTGACACACCTTTTCTGATGACACATACCATGTACAGGGATTACAAGACTAGTGTGCCACTGTAGATATCAAAGGGGAGGCTATTGTACACCTGTGTCCCATGTTCCCTTCTGACACCTCCAGTGGTAGACGGGCAACCACCTATGTGGTAGTTAGTGGGTAACATGTTTTGTAATGGGGAATGGTACTGCAGTATCAACAATGGTGTTCAGTCCATGCCTTGGCCACCAGGCACCTGTTGCAGTACATCTGCCCCCATGTCCCCCTCTCTCACTCTCTCTTTATATATATCTGTATATCTACACACACTTCTAAACATCCATTGCTGTACATATACATGCACATGTAGGCACATAGACTGCCCACCTTTCATGGTGGGAATATCACTTCTGAAATAGTTATGAGACATACCGTTCTGGAATGATATTGCACGGTGTTGTGCATAATGCATTATGCTGTCCTCAGGCTGTATAGCTGTAGCAGGCCTCACTGGCTCAGTCCCACAGAAGTTCACCACCACATGACATATACCTGCACTGCATGCTGTTTTCAATGCCACACAATACAACCTACATTGATATGTGCACATAGCAACCTTCAACTACATATGTATGTCCAGCCTTCACTAACAGTTGCAGTATGTCCCTTGCCCTATGCACATCTGCATATACATATAGATACAGACTGCTAACACATATGGAGGGTTCACAGTACGTAAAGTATTAGATTATGTAGTTTACATTACCTTTGTCTCTGACACCTTTTTTCTGCTGGCTTGCTTGCTGGCTTGCTTGCTGCCTTGCTTGCTGGCTGGCTTGCTTTTTATTTTGTTTTTGGTCTCTGTCTCTATCTATCTATCTATCTATCTATCTATCTATCTATCTATTTATCTATCTATCTCTCTCTCTCTCCCTCCAGTTGCTGCAATGATATTATTGCATGCGTGGACTGGCAGTACAGGCTGCTTTTGTAGGTATCTGCACATGTGCATGTGATGGCCTCTGCACCAATTAGTGGCCAGCATTTAGTAATTGCATGCAGCCTGCTGTGTGGTAATTGCAGTTCTCACTGTGATTTCAGGACACTGCTATAAAATGATAGGTTAGGTAGGTGTAGGCCTTTCAGTTTTGCAAGGTGGGGACCAGGCTGGTTTGCTGTGGACACTGTTGTGTGAGTCAGAAGGTTGGTATATCTCTCATTTCTAACGCTGTGTTGTAGCCAATGAAATGCATGTTGTACTGAAACCTGACTGTTGCTTCTTTCAGTTCACTCTTCTCAGTGTGTATGTTAACTCACACCTGCTAATGCTAACACTGTTTACATGGGAGTATGTACTTACCTGTGGGATTTGAGGATTAACTGGCATACAACAGTACTTCTTGCAATGTGTTGCTATGGCTTTTGTATTTTCCCTTTACATTCACTCATTGAATGCCTGATATCAGTGGCGGCTGGTGACTTCAAATCAAAGGGGGGCTGCAGGAGACAGCTGAATGGGTGGGGTCAATGGGAAGGGGTGCGGTCAGCTAGAAAGGGGAGGCGCTATGCTCAAAACCACAAAAACTAACGAATTAAATATGCTGCCCTAGATGCCAAACCATCATTATGAGAGTCCAATCAAGACAAAATGAAGTGTAGAAGAATAAAAATATTTCAATGCATTGGCTGCATGACAGCTTACTTAATATCTAAATGGAAACAAAAAGGTTGTGAGGCATGAAAAAATAAATTACTTTTTAAATACATTACTGGAATGCCAGTCAAAATCAAGTATAAGAAAAACAAGCAGCACTCAACTCAAACCACTTCTTGCACTGCAGTTCTAATTACAATTTATATTCAGCTTTATTAAAGTACCAAGTAACATGCTGAAAGTAGAAATCTCTGTGACGCCCCCACTTGTAAAAATGTTTCTTATCCAAAAAAAAAGTCCTGCTGCCTGACAACTATTACCCCACTAAGCTCTCCTTACCCCCACTCCACTATACTCTCATACTTATTCTTATTTCTTAAAAGATCCAGAACTAGCAGACTTTAATTGACTCCAAGCATGTAAATATTGTTTCATCAAAAAAAAAAAAAAAACACTCTGTCGTCAAGTTGTTAAACTGTCTCATAATGTATATTACACTCTGCAACTCTCGAATGTATGAACCCTACTCTTGTATTTCACTTTGTAACATTTATTTTCTATTTTGTAACCTATACTGTATGGTATTTCACTTTGCAACCTTTATTTGCATTTTGTAACCTATATTGTGTTATACTGTTCATGGAGCTTTTCTCCACGGGCCTCCACTGAAAATGGGCACTTCTTGGCCTAGTGGACTTCCCCGGTAATCAAACTGAAAATAAATAAATAAAATAAATAAATAAATAAATAACTATCTACTTGTTTCATGGGGAAAACATGATCAAAGTAAAAAATGAAAAGCAAACAAGAAACAAGCTCAAGATACATTGCTTAAAGGATTACTGTACAGGTTATGGACCACACATGATTGGCATTCTGTTTAGTTTACGGGTAAAGCCTGCAGAGATGACTGGAAGTCTCCAACAAGTATAATGAGCTTCTTAAAATAATGTAATCCTGTCCTTTATTACAAATACTGTCATATGCATTTCAATACCCAAGGCTTATACATTATCTAGTTAAGTATTCTCTACATGGCAACAACAGAAAGGCTTTCAATGTTGGCAGTTCTTTAAAAGTATGCTTATTAAAGCTTACTTGCATCTTACAATCTCAGACAAGCTTACCTGATGGTCATTAAAGCATTGCTACTTAAACACAGAGCAACAGGCACTTTGAGTTTGTTTGTGTCTTTCGGCTTTTCCCGGTTAGGGGACGCCACAACGGAACTCCGGTCCGCTAATGATTGGCAGTAGAGTTTTACGTGCTGGCTTGCCGGCTCTAACACACAACCTTCAATGAAGGAATGCCCGTTCACGCATGTCGTCATACAGAAGAATCGAATGGGCAACGTCTAACTGTGAGGCGACAACGCTACACATAAATCAACAGTACAAAGCTATGATAGAAACCAGGCCATTCTGCAAAATCAAGGACAGATGAAAAGCCACTGTAGTACTTGTGTCTACCTTGGATGGGGGGATACTCTGCACATTTACACTGAATAACTACTCTTTGCCTTGCTTGGACACATCCAGAGTCACTACATGGGGGAGTGGGGTGCAACAAGTATGTCACAATTTGAAATGTCTCTGGCTGACTGTGATGGCCCTGACACATTTGTCATACCTCTCAACCTCAGAGCAAGACATCTGGACAAAGCCATACATAGAAGTGGCACAAATGCCCAAAAATAAGGACAATTTTTAAATATTGCTCTTATAAACTTAGAAAGATAATAGAATAGATCTTGCATTAATATGAATTTTCTGAAGAGTATGAAATCTGAAACTCAAATGTCTGTCATTATTTTCTAACTTCAGTCTTTAATGATTTGTCACTAATTTGCCAAAAAAACACAATTTTATGAAAACTGGACCAACAATGTGATGCAAAAATATAAACTAACCACACAATACAGCTGGGAACCTGTCAAAGAAGGGACACTTTAATATTAGTACTGCTAACTTGAGCAGCTGACAAAATAAAATAATCTACATGCATTTCTGAAATAAAAGCAATCTATAACTCTGATTATTACAGTTATTTCATAATTGTAAACCCTCCATGTTTTCTTCCAAAATTGCTATTTTGCGGAGGGATTATTAGGGGGAAGAGCAACATTTTGAGCCAAAATCGGGGACAGTTGAGAGGTTTGGCTATGCCTAATTCTATAAAGCAATTTATTTGCATGTACCTCTCAACCTGTTAATGCAATAAATCTGGACAAGGCCAAATATATTGGGGGAACATATAAACAGTACTAAAATTACTCTTGTATAAACTGAGACAGTTGAAAGAATAACAGGTCTTACTTTAGCATGCATTTTTCTGAAGGTTATGAAGTCTGAAACTCAGTGTGTCATTATTTAGTGACTTAATTCCTAAATGATTTGCCAGAAAACCACAGATTTTATGAGGATCAAACCAAAAATAAAAAGCAAAAATCTATTAATTCTTTGAAAATCTGGACAGTTGGGAGATATAGTTAATCTGGGGCTGTCTTTAAGTTTGCCGCCCTTCTCCCTCACAAAATCATGGTCGAATGGAGCCTCCCCCCTGCAGCCATTTCAATGATCCATTATTTGGCTATTTCACTCCATTTACCATAAACACTAATGTGCATACTGCTTTACTTCTATGATGATTTGGACTTCATTTGAAAGTTTTATTTTGCATTTTACAGCACAAACACTAAGACATCTGCTAAACAAAGCAATGCAGTCTCACAATGAAAACAGACTTAGCATTAAAACTTCTCTGCCCTTGAAACTCACATTCATTGAAACAGCATTGAAACCCACATTCAAAGAAAATACATTTTGCCAGTGGCAGATAAAGATTAATTCTGAGCTGTTTTCAAATCATAGGCCCCTTGCATATGAAACATACATGTGCTCTTTGATACACCTTCCTGATTGTACTAAATTATATTCCTTGTACAATACAGTACAGTTGTTAGAGGGCATTTTAAATTTATTGTTTTGAACATTTTTCCAGTAAACGAAGCAAAACGCATGCACCAATAATGACAAAACTGCCGAATTCAGAACATTTTTCCAGTAAACAATTAAACAAAATTCATGCACCCATAATGACAAAACTGCCCAGTTCAGGACATTTCCATCATAAAAGTCTACTCAAACTTCTACAGTCCACCATTATCAGTAAATATGCACAATTCTACAGTGCACCATTATCAGTAAATATGCACAATCTCTGAAGAAGTAAAAGTCATCTAAATAATTCCACATTAAAGAAATCTGTAACTAAAGAAGAGGTTGCTGCTAGCAAACACCTTTATATTTCATGGTTTCATCGAAAAATAGTGTCTGTTGCCCCTGAGGAATAAATTGCCTATATTACATTTAAAAAATGATAAGCTAGTAATATTGCTATAGGAAATGGATGGCAAACTGATAACAGACTCATAGTTAGTATCTTCACCAAGGAGGACATTCTCAGTATGGCAGCATCCACCTCTTGTAGGAGTAGAACCCACAGCCTTCTGCATCAAAAGCAAGTACAGAACCTGTTGTGCTATTAACAATACAAGCAGACTTTGCATACGCAGCACTCCCCAGCAGTTCTCAGCTCCTTGTAAAATCTACTCAATACTCAACTGCATCTCAACTTCACAGCACAAGAAATCTGGAAAAAGCCAAAACTTATTGGGGGGGGGGGTCAAAAGCCCAAAAACCAGGGACACATCAAACATTGCTTGTATAATCTTGGAAAGTTGCTAGAATAAAATGCTGTGTTACCACCATACATTTTACTGCCAAGGTCCCTGTGCAAAACAGTCAGAGCAACATACCACTACGCCATATCAGCTATTTTGTGAAAGAGAGTAAGACTGAAACTTAAATGGCTATCATTTAGCGATCTCAGTTCTCACCATAGCTGTCAACCTCTTAGCACAAAACACCTGGACAAACCCAGTAATGAGGGAATACAGCCCTCAAACATATTCAGTGAATTCAGTTCTTGCCATAGCTGTCAACCTTAGCACAAAAAACCTGGACAAAGCCAATAATGGGGGAATACAGTCCCCAAAATAGGGAAAATTTTCAAATATTCATCTTATAAACTTAGAAAATTTTCAGCAGAGGCCCAGGGCGAAATACTGAAGACACATGTCTTTGTAAAATGGCAGGACACCAGAGCAAATCCACACAAACACAGGGAGGAGATGCAGACTTCACACAGAAGGCACCCCGGCCAAGAATCAAACCAGAAAAATCTATAGCTGTGAGGCAACAATGCTACCACTGCTCCATCAAATATGTAAGGAATTAAACATTCAGAAACCTGAAGTCTGAAATTCAAATTCCTGTCAATTTTATTTAACATTTGTTAACCAGGACAGTCTGACTTGGAACAAAAAAGCAATTTTCAGCAGAGGCCCAGGAAGAAATAATGCAGACATGTCTTTGTAACATGGGAGGACACAAAAGCAAACCCACACAAACACAGGAAGAAGATGCAGACCCCACACAGAAGGGATCCCAGCCAAAAATCAAACCTAAGAACCTGCAGTTGTAAGGCAACAATGCTATCACTGCACCATCAAATATCAAGCATTGAAGCATTTAGAAACCACAGATATTATGAGGAACAGAACAGATCGAATATGAGGCAAAAATCTGCAATTTTTTTACAAATGGTGGTGGGTAGGGAATTCCGGCCCTTAACACCTACATACAAAGTACAGGGTTCAAGCCTGAGGTATTCCCTACCACACCACCATGAGTTTGCTCTAGCCACCAGTATATAGCAACTGGGGCATTGCACACACACACACACACACACACACACACTCCCTTTGCCTGCTTAACTGCTTCCACTCTGCCGATCCAAACAGTTCATTTGCCTGCAACTGCTTCCACTCTGCCAAATAACTGCTCCCTTGCTGCCGATGAGCCAAACCCAAATCCAAATTTGCAATTGGTCCAGCTCTGGAGTGCTTCCATTCCATAATGTTGGTCTATCCCGAATCCAAATCTGTGATTGGTCCAGCCTACTGCTTCTGGAGTGCCTCCATTTTGTGACGTCACCACCGCACAGACTGCTGGGCATCTTGGGGCCGAGATGCCTTTCCCCCTATCTAGACTGCTGAGAAAGCAGTCTGAGAGCGTGTGCACACTTCCAGGAATTTGTTGTTTTTGTTTTTGTGTTTCTGTGTTTAAATTTTATTTGTTTTTTATGTGGGAGGGCTGCAGTCCTGCAGTCCTAGAGCACGAGCCGCCCCTGCCTGATATTTGTCTTTACTGGAATGTGTTGCTATGGCTTTCCTATTTTCCATTTACATTCACTCCTTGTAATGCATGATATATTTCTTTCAGCACTAAGTTCTTATATGTTTGCTGTGGCTTGGTGGCACTTCATGCAGTCTGGTGAGCCCAAGGTCTGGGGTTTGACACTTACAGGGACATTTTATTTTGCTGCTGAACAGTACTAGGGCCTTGTCATACAGAGTGAATAAGGCACTTTTAAACAGTTGTAAGCAGGAAGTCAGTGGGGACACCAGCTAGGGATGTGCAGGCTGGGTGTAGGGAAGGTCTATAGCTGCACATTTCTTTAACTGCAATAGCTGTACATATGTTTGACATTTGCTGTGACATTTGAAACCTTCCACCCCTGAGAGAGGGGTGAGGACAACTGAGTATATTGTACTAACAATTATGAATATCAGGCACATGCAGTGCTTGTGAACTGCTATACTGTCATTAGTATGTTAGATGGCTACATCCTTTGATATTTATGTGTTGTACTCCTACATAAGGGCATGCTTGTGGAAGTAATTCTACAGCTATTCGCAGAGTATGTAACAAAAGACAGGCTGATATGCCTGTGTGTTTCTGACACTTGCAGGCCTCAGATACTCTCAGGTATATATTTTACCAGCCTCAGGGAAAGGTACATATCAGTGGGATACACCCATGATATATTTCAGATATTCTGTAGTTGTGACTGTGGGGTATTTTGAGCATATGTATTACTACACCATTTCTGACATGCAAGTAGTGTCTACTTTAACTTATTGACAGTTACCATTACGTGGGATTCCCCACCTTTCTGCCTACTCTTAGTACATTTCACAGGGAGTCAGTGGTGCACAGTTAACAGTTGTTTGCAAATCAAGGACATCCCTGTAAATCAGTCACATTTGGGAGGTCTGGCCTCTTACCTTTTCAAATATAGCGGTGTTTATCCTGCTTTGATACTGTGTGGGGTTTGTAAGGTGCTACTGTAACATTATTACCTACTAGCATGGCTGTTTCACTTCTCACACTAATGTAATGCAATTCCACAAGAATTGCCAGTAAAGATACACAGAACAAGCTTTGTGTAATGGCTTTCCTATTTTCCCTTTACGTTCACTACTTGTATTTCATGATATATTTCTTTTAGCACCAAATTCTTGTATATCTGCTGTGGCTCAATGGTAATTCATGCAGACTAGTGTTTCCAAGGTCTGGGGTTCAAGACTGACAGGGGTATTTTATTTTGCTGATGAGCAGACTACAGGCCTTGTCATACAGAGTGACTAAGGCACTTTTAAGCAGTTGTAAGCGGGTTTGCATGAGTTTACGCGACGCTTAGCTAAGCGCACACAAGCACACACCCGCTGACTACTGCTTAAAAGTTACTCCCACTAACACCCGCGCTAATTTATTTTAAAGAAAAGAAAATGGGGAAATAGGAAAGTGGTGAAAAGGGGGGCACAAAGAGGGAAAGACAGTAGGGAAACCAGCTCGGGATGTGCAGGATGGGTGTAGGGAAGGTCCATAGCTGTCCATTTCTTTATCAGCAACAGCTGTGCATATGATTGAAATTTGGTGTGAAATTTGAAACCTTCCACCCCTGAGAGAGGGGTGAGGACAACAAAATATGTTGTACTGCCAATTAGAATTATCAGTTTACATGTCCAGCGGACATATGTGCGAATTGGGCAGCTATGTATGGGGCATAATTTTTTTGTGGGAACAGAGTGCCCTTTTTTATTTTTTTTTCAGGTGAGAGTGGAATGTGAGGTACAGGAAGTAGGTATATTTGGGGAGGTAGGTTGGGGAGGTTAACAGACAAGACAAACAAGATGCATACAAGGGCAGAGTATGACACATGTGGGGGGTAAACACAATTGACGGGGACGGATGTTTGGATATCGCGAGCCCATGAGCCCACAGATGGCAACAGTGGAACTGAGATCCCCACCCATGGGCAGTTACCACTGCGCCTTCACAGCCCAGGCCGGGGCTGTGCTGGGGGCTGGATAGGACAGGCAGGCACACACATGAGTTGCGCCACTCTCGCCTCGAGCTGATGTAGGGGATCAGTCACAGAACACCTGATCTCACTACGCACCATAGACCGGACCCTATGGAGGGTGAGTGGAGGCTCTCCTCCGGCCACACTTGCAGAGGGGGGACGAGCCCCATCCCCTGCAGCGCTTCCACCCGAAGGTGGCACAGGGCCACTGGAGGAGGAGGTCCCGGCCTCGGCACTGGTGCCAGGTGCACTCGCCAGCTGAGGTGGGAGAGGTGGGTCCGCTGGAACCCGCCTTCCCTGTTGTCCTATGTTTAGCAGTATTTTATGGCATTTTGGGTTAGTAACAAACAACACCATTCAAAATTAGTTGAAACAGCATGCATCAGTATTCCCATTAACCAAACACACCAGGGTTGGGAGGGTAGCCTAATGGTTAAGGTGTTTGCCTTACAAACACGAGGTGCAGGGTTTGAGTCTCACAAGGGATAATTGGCTAGGCTTAAAATGGCTCACAAGAGCAGTTAGCTTAGTACTAATCTATGAACCTAATCTATGAACCTATAAATTCCTAACATTGAGCAGCAAGCATAACACATGCATATTTAGAACAACAGTGCACATTCCAACAGCATGCAGGGTTGATTGGTGGCAACAGGCCATCAGGTTTGGATATTTGAACAGGGCACATGCATCAACGTACATGCAGATATGTATGAACCAACAGGACAAATGTCCATGGGAATTAATTGTGAATACACATACCCAGTTTGGTGTGGAATGGCATAATTTGTGAAAATAGGGTAGGGTGGAGAAATATTACATTAACAACGTACACTACCTATACATATACTGTACATTCCTAGTAGATGCAGATATATATCCCCTACATGTATTAGTACAGTTTCCTGTATGTAACCTTAGGAATGTTAGTGATGGGGATGTTACTGCTACATTAATATACATTCCATTTTTATTCATATATATTCATATCTGGCTGTGTTCAGGTACAGCATCCTGCTACATTTGATTTATATGGGTCTAGACAACTGTGGATGTTCAGCATTTCATACAATCATACTATCTCCATAATGCAAGGGTATAGCAACATATCCAAATTGTGGGACGGACACAGTCCAGGTTCTATACTTTGTTTAAGACATTACACTCTTTGGTTGTGGCTGTCTCATTCATTTCATTATGTAGTGACTGCAGTATACCTTTATTCCAGACTTATTACAGCTTTCTTGGTAGCTTCACTGTCTTTCTCACACTCTCTCACTTATTTTATATTTACATTTCAGAATGGTACTTAATTCTAGGCTTTATTAACATTTATTACTGGGTTACAACAATCATTTCCAGCTGACTCACTTATTTCATATGGCAGAATTTACAAGGATGTATTTGACACTTGTCTATCCTTTGTTGATTGATTACCACTCATTTTCAGGCTGAAGCAGTTATCTGATATTACAATACAGATGGAAACTCTATTTGAGACTTGTTTAATCTTTATTACTGGATTGCAATACACTCTTTTCCAGGCTGCATCACTTATCTAATCTGACAATACTAGCAGAATCTTTATTCTAGGCTTATTTCACCTTTATTACTGGGTTACAATGCTGAACTCTTTTACAATCTGTCTCACTTATATTCTATTACAATACCAGCTAAATAATTACTAACCTGCCTGGTGGCGCAACCTCAGCAGCCTATCAGCATAGGCTCGCCGATTCGCGGAACGAACACCTGCAGCTGTAATATAAATGAAGGAATATTGGAACATACTTCTCCATACTATAGGCTAGGATAGCATTTCTTACATACGTAATTACATGGATACTTAGTAGTGGGGCATTGGGCATTTGGCGGGCCTCCTGGATTCAACGGTTCAGTTGGTCCTCCTTATGTCGCTTCAGGTCCGCATGGTGGTGACGGACTGTTCACCAGTCCTCAGAATGCCTGTGGCACTGGTGAGATCATGTGCCAACCGGTTCCACGCCTCTGCCTTATACGCTCCCTATTGAACCTGGCCCTGCATGGGTTGTGCTTCATGATCATGGACTAGGAGCCAAACCATATATTTTGACTCCTCAACACCCCACCTTTGTGCTCTAAAGCAATTTCCCTCTCCTGCACCTGCCATCCTGACTGCAAATGGGTACCACAATCAGTTATGGTGTGTATTCCCGCCTATGGGGCTTATATATGCTGGTTTTCCCGCACTTATCTGTGATTGGCCATTTTGGATATTTATCAGCTTAAAGCAAGCCTGCTTTGTCATGGTTTTATTTTCATTCATTCCTATATATATGCTAATACTGTATTTCTCAGTACAACTGTCATGGCTTAGTGGTTCAGTACTTTGACTATGGTGCACAGCATCCCGGGTTTGACCCTTGGCATTGCTTTTTTTATTCTACTACTGTCTAGACAGGCTAGGAGGTGTGTCTGTGTAAAGGCGGCTTTGCTACAGCTTGCCCAATGTTGCCTGCCGGTAAGCTGGTTGGTGCGCTGCGTAGCTCCACGTAAATGGCTTACACTGGGTAACGCGTTATTTAGTTATGAGCACTCATATTACGCTGGGTGAAATGCTGCTGAGCTACGGGCACTCATATTAAGCTTGTTAAAGCACGGCTCACCTCCGGGCACTCATATTAAGCTTGTTAAAGCGCTGCTCACCTCCGGGCACTCATATTAAGCTTGTTAAAGCGCTGCTCACCTCCAGGCACTCATATGCAGCTTGTTAAAGTGCTGCTCACCTACGGGCACTCATATTCAGGTTGCTAAAGCGTTGCTCAGCTATGGGCGATTATAATCCTTTTTTTATAAATTATTCTGTCGGATTTCTTCACAAATACATGGCCCATTTCATTACATTTTACTTAAATTATAGTTTCATATATATATATATATATATATATATATATATATATATATATATATATATATATATATATGTCAGGGGATTGTTTCATACTTATTTAAATAAAAATGGTGAATGATGTTGTGGGAGCTCAAACCGTGACTATCTCCTCTTTGGCCAACGTCTCTACCGCTACGCTATTGCTATTTGGCTTAATTTGCATATGTAGGATCTTATATGCTTTCCAATGTCTGCTAACTGTGGCTAAGCGAAGGGCACACCTGCGCAAACGAGCGCAAATGTGGGCAAACATTTTTGAAATTATAAAAAAAAAATAAAAATGCTATTTTTACATTTTACACATTTTCAGTAGGGTTTAGTCTGTGGGGATGTGTGGTGTTGTGTTGCTTGACATTTCTAAGGACTTGCTCGTGGGTGTTTGCTTTCAGGCCTCTGACTC
Organism: Protopterus annectens; assembly: GCF_019279795.1. Taxonomy (NCBI): domain Eukaryota; kingdom Metazoa; phylum Chordata; order Ceratodontiformes; family Protopteridae; genus Protopterus; species Protopterus annectens. Next base: position 1,729,763,579 of record NC_056741.1, on the reverse strand, counting down.
TTCTGGGGGCGTGTCCCTTTGCAGTACTCGGCATTCGGACACGCCCCCGACTTTCCTACATGGACCGTGTTAGCCTAGGGTATGATTCAGCAAGCCCTCATGAATATGCATGGCATGCTGACGTCATACTGTTCAACTGCAGCCTCAGAGTAAGACATATTAAGTCTTACACGGAGGTTTCATGAATCTGGCCCAATATTTTACAGATATATAGAATTGTAGTACAAAAAAAAAGAAAAAATAGAGGTAGATCCGCAGCCTAACCAGAATAAAACAGAAGTCCACTGAATTTTTGTTAACCCCACGCAATAATTTGTATCTTTTGGCCCACGGGCCACAGCATCTGGCAGTCTAAATCTTGTAAGCACGTAGAATAAGGCTTTGTCCCTACCGAATGGTGCACTGCTACAGTCATCCTTCTTTCTCCATAAAGGAGTAGCAACTACAGACCCTGGGAACTATCATCCCATTAACCTGATGAGTCTGATATGCAAAGCTATGGAACGCATCATCATGGACCTAATAAACAAGGATATAGGGAATCTCCATACTCTGGATCCCACACAGTTTTTGGTTTTGTGAAGGGTAGATCATGCATGCTCAACTTGGTCAACTTTTTTGAGTCAGTCAACAGAGCTGTGGATGAAGGCAACGTGGTTCATACAGCCTACCTTGATCTGGCCAAGGCCTTTGATGTCATTCCCCCCACTCAGGAATTATAGAAAAATTTACTAAGCTAGGCATCAACCCCTATATTACTAGGTGGGTTGCAAATTGGCTCACAGGTAAAACCCACAGTGTGAAAGTAGCGGACTCCAAGTCAGACTGCTGACCAGTCATGAGTGGAGTCCCACAGGGTTTATTCCTGGGTCCTCTCCTGTTTGGTATCTACTTCTCTGAAGTCTAGACCAACACGAAGGGACTCTGGCTGACAACGTTCGCAGATGATTGCAATTTGGGAGCTATTATTAACTCCCCGAGTGATGTTGATATCCTACAGAAAAACCTCACTTTTGACCACCACATTGCCACTGTGGTCAGAAAGTCCTATGTGGCACATCTCATTACTAAGGGTTTTGCATCCAGGAAGAAAGAGATAATTGTCTCCCTCTACTCCTCCCTTATTAGGCCAGTCATTAAGTACAATGCACCATTTGGCATGTATCTCACTAAACACCTGCAACAACTGGAGAGGCCACAAAAGTACCTCATAAAGAGGATCCTAGGACTTAAACATTTGTCCTATATGGACAGACTAAAAAAACTCCAACTATTCTCTGTTTCATATTACCTACTTACATATATATATATATATATATATATATGTTTTTTATTAATGTAATCATGGTTTATTGTAATGTTTATTTATAGCTTAGTGTGATATTATTAAAGTAAGGAAAGAGACAGGATAATGTTCATTATATGTAGTGATGTTGTATCCCTTTAAAGGTGAATAAAGGGAAGTGATGTCATGGATGTAAGAGTTTAAAGGTCAAGATGGCCATTTTGTAACTTGGTGTAGATACATTTAATTATTTCTGAAGAAGTTGGTCTTGGGACTGACGAAAATCTATATTTTTAAGGCTTAAATAAATTGGTGGCTTTTTGCAGAGACTTTTATTTGACTTCAACTATTTGGATTATTATCTGGCTGACAGACTTGCTGCATTGTATTTTGGTTCGTTTCTAGGATTCCTTTTGGGAGCTTCCAGGCCATTTGTTTCTTTTTGTGTGGTTCAGAAGTTTGTTTGATTTTCCATTTTCCTTGAGTTTGAGATGGAAACATTGGCTGGCGCTTCTTTGGGTATCCAAAATACGGCGGAGGCTGGAAATTTGACGGCACTTATAAGTCTTTTGACTGATAAAGTAGAGAATCTTTCGCAATGTGTGGATTTTGTGCTGGGACCATCGCAATCATTAACTGATACCCACCACAAGCCTGGATTACATGAACCTATTAATTCCCAACCACTTTTTGGCTCAGGCTTAGCCTCTGACAGTATTCCACCAGGCCAAGTCGGCAGGTCTTTTTCGCCATCTATTATGATGGGAAAGTGAATGTGAATGCAGATGCATTATGTGATGGTGATGCGCAGTCGAGTTACACGTTTTCTCAGTGGTTGGATCATCTTTTTTCATTTTCAAACTGTGACTTGGGGTCAGTTGAAATTATTACACCTTCGGTGCCTTTGGGGGAGAGATTATCAGTGTTCGACCAGAAATTATTTAAATTAAGGAAGCATCAACTTGAGGTTGCATATTTTAAAGAGTGTGAACATGCTAAGGTGGTACCAAAGGGGCTGAGATCCTGGCAGTACCCGACAGGACTGGTAGAGGGATCACAGTTCCATAAAGACTTGATTGAACTGTTTGATAAACATGGGTTCGAATTACTGAATTTGACTTGCTCCCATTATAAAGCCATCATAGACATTTTAATAAAGGACTTGAATTTATTAAATACATCAGTCACGAAGGATTTAGAATTTCCCAATTTTAAGTTTGATTATGAGTGGACATTTAAAAGTATAGATCAGCATATGACCAAGATCAACATGTTGAAAACACAGAAATTGCATAGAGATATGAAGGCATATAAAGAAGGGGTAGCGTACCCCAGACCACCTAAATCTCAAGGAAATTTGTTGATCCCAGACACGTATACAGCTGTAACCCGACCTTCGATATGTGATCGGGAAGGGGGGCCGAATATTAATAAGAAACCGAAGATGACATCCCAAGCAGTTATGACCGAATCTTGGATAGAAAGAATTAATTTGGAAGACCAGCCCATCATGATTAATACTGAGGAAGAGAATGCAATTTTTCAAGGGGCTGCCTCTACCCAAGGGGCATCACCAGAGAAGAAACAACTGAAAAACAAAACCCGCATGAAGAAGAACTAGACATTTCCCTGGCTGAATATGAACAGCCAAAAATCCTATTGAATTCTAAGAAAGATTTTAAAATATACAATTTTTCTTCTTTTCATTTTTCGATGGAGTTAGTGGATCTGTTAGCCAAAGGCATGTCCTTTGTTCCCAGTAAAAGGGCAGATCTGGCAGAGTCATTATTGGATTTAAAATTGTTCATTAGGAAATGTAATTTAAATTTGATGTTGGGGAATATAGGAGTCACTGCAACCCCTTTTCAAATACCCAGCACATTTAACCCCCCTATACATCCATCTTTGTTACTCTTTGAGAGAATGTGCGAATTGGAAATCTGTTGCTCTATTGAGAGGAGGGCAACCACCAATTATAATATCACGAAGGAAGAGTGGGAGTCATTGAATCTCCTAAGAGGCTCTTCAGTTCAGGTGATGCAGCCAGACAAAGGGGGTGGGTTAGTAGTGATGGAGTTGGCAGATTACAATGAGAGAATGGAGACAATTTTGTCTTCGGAAAGTTATCCGACCATTTCCTTGAATTAATTGAATGGGCATTTGGCAAGGATCCATATGTATTTTGAAGATAAGTTCATGAATGGGTCCATAGACAAGAGTATTTTTAATTATATAGCAATGGCATCCCCTAGGATACCTGTGGTATTTGGTAACCCCAAGATTCACAAGGATGTCCATCACCCTCCAGTGAGACAGCTGGTAAGTGCAAAGGGGAGCATAACTTATGCAGCAGCCAAAGTAGTCGATACTTTTTTAAAAAAATATGTTAAACTTGAACAGCATATATCGAGGGATTACTGGTCCTTTTTGACAAAGGTGAATTCTTTAACCCTTAAACCATGTGATGTTTTCCTCACCATAGATGTGGTCGATTTGTATTCTTCAATACCCCAAGATATTGCAGTAGATTGGGTAGAGGAAAGGTTATTAGCAAGGGGTGCCCCCAAAAAGGAGATCTCAATGGTGAGAGAGCTTTTGGACATAATCCTTACCTGTAATTTTGTGACTTTCAATCAGAAATATTATCATCAGACAAAAGGTGTCCCGATGGGGTCACTATGTGGGGGGAGTGTAGCCAATTTGGTTTTGGCATCATGGGAAAGCAACTTTGTGTTCAAGCATCCAGTTATATCAGAGAGGGTACATCTGTATACAAGGTTTTTGGACGATATTTTTATAGTCATGGAAGGAAATAGAGAGGTAGCTGATAGCTTAGTGAATGATTTGAATATTTCAACTGATTTTTTGAAATTTACCTGGGACTACCAGGAAAATAAGGTCACTTACTTGGATGTCGAGTTAATTAAATCATCTGAAAATGGATATATGGTGGCCAAGATTTATCGTAAACCTACATGGTCCATTAGCTACCTACATTTTGACAGCAATCGTCCTTACCATCAAAAACATGCGATCGTGAAAGGACAATTAGTCCGAGCCGCTAGGATGGTCACCTCGTATGCTGATTTTTTGTTGGAAATGGAAAGAATTAAAGAATTGTTTTCCAATAGAGACTACCCGACCCCCATGTTGGTAGAGCTGATAGTGGAGGTGAAACATAAGAGAAGATCTGAGTTTTACCAACCCCTCTAGAGTCACATCAGGGGGTATTGAATGTACATAATGAGTCAGAAAATAATTCTCAGTTTATCAATCAGTCCATGACGTTTGTAATGACCTATAGTTTGGATGCTCCAGGAATAAGTTCCATCATTAAAAGATTTTGGGCTGTTGCAATCAGTGAGTTTGATGGGTTACAGCAGTTAGGTCAACAGGTAAAATTTACATATAGAAAAGGCCCAGGCTTAAAGAATATCTTAGAAGGTTATTCGGGAGTAGCAAACACAAGATCTGGAATGTTCACATGTAATTCATGTAAATATTGCAGATTTGTCAAAACGGGGCTCAAACTCCCTATACGTAATAGCATTTATACAGTAAAAGGAAGATACAATTGTAAAAGTTCCCATGTTATATATGTAGCAGTATGTAATTCCTGTCCGAGTTTTTATGTGGGGAAAACGGACAGGAAATTATGCCAACGTATATACGAACATTCTTATGCTATAAAGAAGAATAAGGAAGAAAATACCCTGGCTAAACATATTCATGAGCACCCTGAGCATAGTTTTAATTTCATGGCAATTGACCATATTAACCTTAAGCATGGAAGGGGGATGGATTCACTTTTGTTAGAAAGGAAGGAATTGCTTTGGCAGCTGAGACTCAGAGCATTTGTACCCCCAGGTCTAAATGGCATGCTGTCAATAGCATGTATATTAAAGTTAAAGAGCCTGGAGAGGTAGTCTCATTGACTTCCTGACACCCCTTATTATAGTCTAAAATGTCGCTTATGTGAAATTTTGTGTATATCCATGCATTTTATGTCACTATATTCATTTTAAAATTGTAGTCAATTGTAGGTTAAAGTATGATTGATTTTTCATCAATGTTTTTTTAGTAGTGATTTTTTCCCCTTTTTAGAAAATGTTTTTTATTAATGTAATCATGGTTTATTGTAATGTTTATTTATAGCTTAGTGTGATATTATTAAAGTAAGGAAAGAGACAGGATAATGTTCATTATATGTAGTGATGTTGTATCCCTTTAAAGGTGAATAAAGGGAAGTGATGTCATGGATGTAAGAGTTTAAAGGTCAAGGTGGCCATTTTGTAACTTGGTGTAGATACATTTAACTATTTCTGAAGAAGTTGGTCTTGGGACTGACGAAAATCTATATTTTTAAGGCTTAAATAAATTGGTGGCTTTTTACAGAGACTTTTATTTGACTTCGACTATTTGGATTATTATCTGGCTGACAGACTTGCTGCATTGTATTTTGGTTCGTTTCTAGGATTCCTTTTGGGAGCTTCCAGGCCATTTGTTTCTTTTTGTGTGACTCATATTAAGCTTGTTAAAGCGCTGCTCACCTCCGGGCACTCATATGCAGCTTGTTAAAGTGCTGCTCACCTATGGGCACTCATATTCAGCTTGCTAAAGCGTTGCTCGGCTATGGGCGATTACAATCCTTTTTTTATAAATTATTCTGTCGGATTTCTTCACAAATACATGGCCCATTTCATTACATTTTACTTAAATTATAGTTTCATATATATATATATATATATATATATATATATATATATATATATATATGTCAGGGGATTGTTTCATACTTATTTAAATAAAAATGGTGAATGATGTTGTGGGAGCTCAAACCATGACTATCTCCTCTTTGGCCAATGTCTCTACTGCTACGCTATTGCTACTTGGCTTAATTTGCATATGTAGGATCTTATATGCTTTCCAATGTCTGCTAACTCTGGCTGAGTGAAGGGCACGCCCACGCAAACGAGCGCAAATGTGGGCAAACATTTTTGAAATTATAAAAAAAAAATAAAAATGCTATTTTTACATTTTACACATTTTCAGTAGGGTTTTGTCTGTGGGGATGTGTGGTGTTGTGTTGCTTGACATTTCTAAGGACTTGCTCGTGGGTGTTTGCTTTCAGGCCTCTGACTCTTCTGGGGGTGTGTCCCTTTGCAGTACTCGGCATTCGGACACGCCCCCTACTTTCCTACATGGACCGTGTTAGCCTAGGGTATGATTCAGCATGCCCTCATGAATATGCATGGCATGCTGACGTCATACCGTTCAACTGCAGCCTCCGAGTAAGACATATTAAGTCTTACACGGAGGTTTCGTGAATCTGGCCCAATATTTTATAGATATATAGAATTGTACTACAAAAAAAAAGAAAAAATAGAGGTAGATCCACAGCCTAACCAGAATAAAACAGAAGTCCACTGAATTTTTGTTAACCCCACGCAATAATTTGTATCTTTTGGCCCATGGGCCACAGCATCTGGCAGTCTAAATCTTGTAAGCACGTAGAAGAAGGCTTTGTTCCTACTGAATGGTGCACTGCTACAGTCATCCTTCTCCATAAAGGAGTAGCAACTACAGACCCTGGGAACTATCGTCCCATTAACCTGATGAGTCTGATATGCAAAGCTATGGAACACATCATCATGGACCTAATAAACAAGGATATAGGGAATCTCCATACTCTGGATCACACACAGTTTTTGGTTTTGTGAAGGGTAGATCATGCATGCTCAACTTGGTCAACTTTTTTGAGTCAGTCAACAGAGCTGTGGATGAAGGCAACGTGGTTCATACAGCCTACCTTGATCTGGCCAAGGCCTTTGATACCATTCCCCCCACTCAGGAATCATAGAAAAATTTACTAAGCTAGGCATCAACCCCTATATTACTAGGTGGGTTGTAAATTGGCTCACAGGTAAAACCCACAGTGTGAATGTAGCGGACTCCAAGTCAGACTGCTGACCAGTCATGAGTGGAGTCCCACAGGGTTTGGTCCTGGGTCCTCTCCTGTTTGGTATCTACTTCTCTGAAGTCTAGGCCAACACGAAGGGACTCTGGCTGACAATGTTCACAGATGATTGCAATTTGGGAGCTATTATTAACTCCCCGAGTGATGTTGATATCCTACAGAAAAACCTCTCTTTTGACCACCACATTGCCACTGTGGTCAGAAAGTCCTATGTGGCACATCTCATTACTAAGGGTTTTGCATCCAGGAAGAAAGAGATAATTGTCTCCCTCTACTCCTCCCTTATTAGGCCAGTCATTAAGTACAATGCATTTTGGCATGTATCTCACTAAACACCTGCAACAACTGGAGAGGCCACAAAAGTACCTCATAAAGAGGATCCTAGGACTTAAACATTTGTCCTATACGGGCAGACTAAAAAAACTCCAACTATTCTCTGTTTCATATCACCTACTTACATATATATATATATATATATATATATATATATATATATATATATATATATATATATATTTAGCTATGGGTCTACTTGATATGGTCGACATTTCACAATGTTGAAATTCATATCGCCGAGACCATATATTCGACATTTGAAATGTCGACCATACAAGTAGACCGTAAAAAACAAAAAAAACTTACCTTAATGCTGCTAGTAGGGTTGCCCCCCCCCTGCACCCCCCCATGGGGGGCTCTGCCCTCCACACCCACTGGAACTTAAATATACCAACTCTGAGATCGCACTACAGTGCAGAAGTGGAAATCTTTCCATTTCGCACTGTAGGGAGATGCTTGTTCCCCATGGTCAACATTTCAAATGTCGAACGTATGGTCTCGGCCATATGAATGCTGACATTGTGAAATTTCGACCATTCGAAGGGGACCCATATATTAATATATATATATATATATATATATATATATATATATATATATATATAAAATGTTCAGTACCTACAGCTCTGATGGCTTCTGATAAAAGAAGAAAATGCAGTAAAAGAATGAGGAATACCAATACTGCAGTTTCAATAATAAGTACATATGAATATCAAGCAGGCCAGGATTGGAGTGGATTCTCAAAAATTTCCAAGCATGGATGATGCAGTCTCTTTTTATAGCTCATATAATATTGTTTCTAAACAAACTTTATGCTGGGTGCTGAACTGGTTGAAATCCTTTAAATGCCGCTTAGTCACTTGACTCATTGCCCAAATCTTGCTCTGATTCCCACTCATTGTTTATAGCAGATGATATTGCTAGATCACTAGGCCTCCCTTCCAATGCTGATGATATTGTTGAGTCAACTTTCCTCACTTCTGGATATGTTAGTCTCCCTGTTTTTCTTCTTTTAGGTGATCTGTACCTGTCTTAAGGAGAACCAGGAAGGTTCCTTTCTATCTCAGGAGGGCATGGCATCTGGAGAATGACCTGACAAACATACAAATGATTATACTGCAGAGCAAAAATGAGTGTCTTGCTATAAAGAAAAATAGATTCATCAATGTCAAAATTATTGTACAGTGGTGCTGCTGGCATTGCCCTGGGGCTTCCCATAAAAATTTAAAGGGGAGAATGCTCTGTAGGACAAGTTTGCAATTCCAGTTTTTAAGTTTGATTGATTTTTCACCAGTTCAGAAAACTTATGGTATGTGCTTAAAATGGTATTGCATGTTTTTTTTCAGTATTTTACAATTGCTGTACTACCCGGCTTGTAAAACAGGTGCTTCTGACTGATCGAATACATCAAGGAACAGCATATCTGGGTATGATTTCTGGCAACAGTTTCTTGGTTAGCATTTCAGCACAAGAGTAAGCTTCAGCCATTCTTAAAAAATATATTAACTACTAAAATATACTTACATGCTTGATATTGTGGTAATTAAATATTATCTGATTGTACATAACATAAAGGTCCCAGTGGCTTTTTCAGAGATTGTGTACGGACAGAAACATTTTTTAACACATGTACTAGGCAAACTGTACAGGTGTTTACTAAGTGTTGAATGACTTCAGAAATGTAAGAGGCATACCAAGCAGGCAGGATTTGTCTTATTAATGCATTTTTTTCCAAAGTGATATGGCAAATAAGCCTCCTGTTTGGATGAAGCCACAATGAGTCCAGGCAGCGGCTATAGCCATCACAGATCCACCTTCCCCTTTCAGAGTCATCAGCTAGATTTTGCAGACAACATTTCCTTTATACAAGCAGATGTATTGTTTACTCGCAGTTACTGCAAAAATGAATCCTGAACAGGATAAGACAATACAGCTTGCTTGGCTGCTATGTCTACAAAAGCATTTCCTTTTGAAATGTAAGAGTCATTAGTTATTACCATAGAGAAAAGAAGTGCATTTACAGTTCACTAACAAAGGCAGAATTTTGAATAATAGTTTTTTTCTCATATAGTTACCATCTTTCTCCATACTGCTCAAGTGTCCAGATTTTTGCAGAATGTCCAGATTTTTGCCTCATATATTTGGTCTCTTTCTCATAAAATTATGGTTTTCTGGCAAATCACTAGCAAATCATTGAGGACTGAAGTCAGAAAATAATGTCAGACATTTAAGTTTCAGACTTCATATCTTTCAGAAAATTCATGCTAATGCAAAACATGTTATTCTACCTACTTTCTAAGTTTGTAAGACCAATATTTAAAAAGTGTCCTGAAATGCCGCTATTATATCCCTTTCATTCAGAAATGCTAGTGCTATCAGTCTTTTAACATGTAGTTGAAAGGACATATCACTATTGTATAGTGAACACAATCCTAGTTGCTGTACCTTATGCCATATGTTTTGGCTGAAATGGAAAAGATAGCCTTTAGAAATATCCCCATTGACATTTAGCCTGATACTCTTCATGGTGGCAATTTCATAATCAGAGAGTACATACCTTACAGATGGTTCGAACCTATTGTCAGACATCACATTGAAAACAGCATGCCACATGTAATTATATGCCTTCAATGATTTTTTTGACATTGGGCAATATACCAGTGGAATAGCCTTACTATAACTCCTAAAGTTGACTAAACCATGAACGCTGTAAAGTTGCCTGCAGCACACACCCTTAGAAAAGAAGATCCTATCCATTAGCCAGATTGTGGCTCTGCTGAGGTCATATAGATTGTTTATGGTACTAAATATAACAACTGTAGTGCCAGTAATGACATCAGACAGGGGTTTGCTAGTGAATATTCTGCTTTTCAAAGGGAACTTCTGAAAATCTATAGTGTTTAACTTTAGACTTTCGTCTCTTTCTGCTAGGTACACTTTACGGCATACACAGCTGATTTGTTGCAGCAAAGCTTTCCTACCTGGCACTTCATGAATGGTTGCCAGGGACATGGAAGGTAGGACATCGTCCACCACAAGGCATGGATTATCCCTACTAAGTCTAGCTCTATCCTTCACATCTCTGCGGACAATCTACTTTTGTACTTCCCCGGGTTCACATGCATGATTATGCTAGACTGACTTTTCCAGCCGTTCACCATTGGCAACCACAGTTGTTACGGCTCTACCTCTACAATTGCCTGTTATTTTGAATTTGCATCACCAGTACCTTTTACTCTGCTGGCTTCTCTCACAGTGATAGAGGAAGCCTTCAATTACGAGCATGTCATTGCTGCGTTGGGACTGTACAGTAGGATATACATAGCCTATGACACCAGGACCGTTCATGTGGAACTTGTCCATTGCTTTGTTTAAGTGGTACAGAGTACATAGTGTGCACTTTACTATCACTGTTTATAGTGGCTTTTGGCGGCAGTTCACCAGATGTTCCTGCTTGTGCTTTGGACACAAACTGTATGGTCGTTCAGTTGACATTCAGGGAAGTAGTTTGTCGTTGATGTAGGCTTTTGGTGACGTGGTCTCGTTTTGATTGTCATTGAACTGGCATTTCATTCATTTAACATGAACCTATATATATATATATATATATATATATATATATATATATATATATATATATATATATATATATATATTTATATAATGTATATGTACACACACACCAATACAGTATACCAGAACTCTTAGGGCAGGCTGATGTACTAGATATTGTTATAACCACAACACTTAGGGTGGGCTGATGGTACTAGATAGTGTTATAATCAGAACTCTTAGGGTGGGATGATGGTACTAGAGAGTGTTATAACCAGAACTCCTAGGGAGGCTTGATGGTACTAGAAATTATGTGGGAACTGGAAGTATCGGGGGAAATAACAGAAAGGCTGTCTGAGTCATTCCCCTGCTGCTTGATATCCCACATAGGCAGGACTGTCTGCTTCATAACAGGCAGGATGGTCCGTATAAGTTGGATGGGGAGATGACAGAATCAGGGGCCAGTCATCTTCAGAGGCGTCAAGCTGTGTTATTTTAAATTTTATAACTGTTGCAAAGGTTAAAATATCCAGCTACCATGAGAATTAACTCCTGCACATTTCTACAGTGTATTAACCTTTCTAATGCAGCAGCTGTGTTTTTATCAAGCAGAACTGCATTTTAAACTTCTAGCTACAGATTATTTTTCTTATTTTTTTATTCTTGCCAGTCATTAAAAAGCTGACTGAGAAGAGGCAGGTGCTTTATTTCTTTTTTAGTTTGAGTTTTAATTGTTCAGGATTTTCTAAAATAGTCTTATCAAAACTTCCTCCCTCAGGGAACTGCAGTGCGTTTTTATTTTTACTGAACTCAGACCATTTTACCAGATAATTACAACTGTCTCTTCCATATCAGTTAAACATATGTCTGGCCAGAGTACCACACTCTAGCACTTTTAATACCCCCACATTTGCACTCATTGTAAATGTAATACAATGGATAAAATTACCCACTTGCATATAGGTTCATAGGAGGTTACTAGGCTACTGGTCCTAGAGCCTTTATAAGCATAGACAGGTTATAGCCGTGTTCCCTTATTGACCAAGTTGTACGGTCTATATTTGCAGTGCGAGTCTATGATCAGCACAGAATACCCTTATCCATATGTATACCACCTCAAAACCTTGTTCTTATACTTATTCTCCTGCAGGCTGCTGAGAGGAAGATGTGTGCATCTCAAAGGCTGCCTTTTCTGTGGAATATGCTTTACATCCATGTGAAGAAGAGTTTCTCCCTTCACCTATTCAAGCAAAATTTGGATCACTGGGTGGGAAATTGTAAATGTACTCCTGATCTGGCACCTAAGTCTGTTAGGGAGAACAAACATGTGAGTGCTCAACCGCTCACGCCTAAGTTAGATGTAACCACCCCAAAATCTAATGGGACCAATAATCCACTAATATTTTTTTGGGGTAGCACGGCTATGCCCTTTAGTGTAGTTGTCTGGTATTTTATTATGGTATTTGAGTGTAACTCAGTTTATTGGAACTTCCACACTTTTGAAGTGGGATAACACTGGATTATTTCCATTAAATAGGAACAAAACACTGTTATACACAGTTACACTTGTAGAACCACTTACAGTATTGTTTATCTTTCATTAGACAAATAAACATTCAAATATCAAAAAATATGTTCTTCTCGCATGCAGACTGACTACCATTCTGAAGTTTGTAAGCACCGTATTGGAAGATATGTTAAGACAACTAAAACAGTCAAATCCACCTGATGATGTTGGAAGAAAAAATGTTAACTTTGGCTATCACAAGTTGTGAAGCACAAACTTTGAGGTGTCAATTAGTTGCTCCCTGTTATCCATTATTTGGATCACCTCATTATTCACCTGCCTACTTTGTGACTCTGAGCAAGTTATTTAACAGGTCAATGTGCTCAGGGATATTTGGTCCATGCTGTTCAATTGTCTCCTGGACTCTGTAACTAGTAACTATCCATGATTCTTTGAACCTAGGAGAACTTTGAAATATCTAATCCTTCGATGGCTCATATATTTAAAAATTGCTTATTGTTACCCTTTTTATTGGGTAAGCATTTGGTGCAGCCATTGCTTATTTAAACATTCAGCACTCAGTTTACACATTCTACATGGCCAATATCTTTGCGTACCAGAGATAGTTCAAGCCTTACTGTAGTTGAAGATTTGCAATTTCCTTACCATATCACAATAACCAGAAATAATAAAATAAAAATGCTAGAGGATCAGAAGTGCCTACTCTGTACAAAGGTCTGATCAGTCAGCAAGTCTGACATACTAACACAAAATAAGTCAAGCACGGGAAACTGAGCTAACTGTGAAAAACTGGTTAAAGAAATTGTTTTTTTAAATCTCTGTTTTCCTGAAGAATTTGCAATTACAATCACATCTAATATTCATATAGTTAGTCCCACACACACAATGATGGGAGGTTTTTATCTAGCTGGGGTTCAAGAACAGCAAGAAAATGTACTGTTACAGTACATTCTGCTTTGAGCTAGGTAAACAAGAAATATTTTTAAAAATAATTTCCCCTAACCACTTTTTTCTACTTCCATTGATAAAATTTTGCAATTTGTATGAGAAAATGACTGAGGCTGATAGCTCTGAGCTAACAAATAGTATAAATATTGGTGGGTTTTCAAACTATGTAAGCAATCAAGTTTAAACTGCACATTTAGCTGCATGGTGTGCACTGTCATGACCCAGTAATAATGGTTTCTTTATATGCCTGTTGGTAAGGCAACATCTGCAACTTAATTTTTAGATTGGCAATGTGCATTACAGAATGTGTATTATAATAAAAACTCTTAACCGGTGACTAAATATCGTAACCGGCTTGTTACTACTCCTGTCATTTGACTTTTACCTAAAAATAGATTTGGACACTTCAATCATATTTTTTAATTACTTCCTATCAAACTAAGATGAAAACTGTCCTTAAAAAAATAATTTAGATGTTCCCAGTTTACTACAACAAATCCATTATTTTTAAACCAAACATCTTCACCCATGTGTTATACTGTTTGGCGTAAGTAAATTGATAACCATTCATCTTGTGCGAAGATAACATTTCACTAAACCTACTCTCATACAAATGTATAATGTAACCACTCTCATACAGATGTGTGATAAAGCCCACTCTCACTCATACAAATGAGTAATGTACCCTGCTGTCATACAAATATGTTGTTGTTATTGAGTATTTCGGCTTATCCCGGTTAGGGGTCGCCACAGCGGAACTCCGGTCCGCTAATGTTTGGTAGTGGATTTTTACGTGCCGAGTTACTAGCCCTGACGCATAACCTTCAATGAAGGCATGCTCATTCACACATGAATCCACACAGAAGATGCTCTAGCTGAGAATCAAACGGGACAATGTCTTGCTGTGAGGCGACAACGCTACCGCAGCACCACTACCGCGGGTGTCATACAAATATGTATACATGATAAAACCCACTCTCATACAATAAAGCCTGCCTCTCATACAATAAAGCCTGCTCTCATACAATAAGGCCAGGTCTCATACAAGGGTTCACTTTCATACAACTAATCACTATTTTGTCTAGTACACTACAAATCATGTAAAAAGACTTGCCTATAGAGATTTCAAAGTCTGCTGAAGGTGTACAAATATAACTGTGTGCTGACACTCCAGAAATACACCTGGCAGAAAACCTGTCAAATATGGACACAAAAGGTTATTTCTGTTGCAGAAACTCACAGACAGCTTGAAATCTAACTGTTAAGGTAATAAATAACTACATACAACAGTTCAGCAGAGTAGAATAAACTCCTTTATTATTAAAGAACACACACGTTGGGGAATAAGCAATCAAGGTTTTATCTCCCCTACAGAAGAAACTGTGCTCTTTTTATACTGTAACAGCTTATGAGCAAACATTTTATCTTTCAGACTATAGCCACTGACCATTTAAAACTAAACATCTTTGTATTATTTTGCTTAATGATCTGCAGACTTATCTGTGCCTTTCCTTATTAGACACAAGTTCCAACCTTCAACATTGGCACTTTCTACGTTTGTATTATTCATGTTGGTAAGAAAAGAAAAACTAAAGACAGGCCTAGGCTGCCAGGATCTATCTTAAAACAAGATGGATTCCACTTCTAAAAAAATATTATATGCAACACTAAACATTACTCCCATCTTCATACTTCTCCCTTTATAATAGGTACTTTCAAAACTTTTAAAGTTGAAAGATCTGCCCTATCACAGCACTAAGGCCTATGGTAGAGGTCTCCAGTATTGATGGAATGAAACTTAATTTCTAGCTCCAGTACAGCAATTTCTGAAAACAAAAACATTTTTATGGAGTGGTTTCATCCCAACAATCCAAACACATGCAGTCAATCCCCAATTACAAATAACAGCCAATAGGTTGTGTACCTTAGAGTAAGTGAAATACTTCTGAATAGAGGTTGGTACTCATAGTCCCAAGGTTGGCACTTTTGTTGTGGTTACTCACCGACAGCACCACTACATCTGGTTATCCACAATGGCAAAGTTAATACAAAAGCTTTTGATACAAAATGCCCACTTTCAAGAAATGTGTAATGTTGGTGAAGTTGATCTTTACTTATGTGCAAAGTACTGCATGGTACTTATATTTAAGTTTTAATATAGGTTTGCTACTATAATTAGCATCTAAACCAGGTAAAACATCCACACAAAATAAATAAACCTTGCAGTCACCATAACAAGACTGTCACCTTGTGGTGAAGGATTTGCTTTCTGTATAACTCTAAATGTGAATGTGTGCACAGTGTCTGCATCCACAGTATGTTTACATAAAGCATTTGCAATGATTTTCCTCCTTACCTCTGAAAAGATGTGCAGAGATACGCTCCTTCAATTTTCTATTCAATTTTCCCTCTGTAAAATGATGTACATTTTTTACAAGCAGCTAAATAAATTATATTTTCAGTTGTACAAGAAGCAGAACAATTAAAAGTACGCTTCTTGCCAGTCAAAAGATATACAAATACATTACCAATATTAATATACTGGCAGCATTGACAAGGAACCAAGAAACTCTCCACCCTGCTTTCCTTGAACTAGGGAATGAGAATCTGCCCTGCCTGAAGGCCAAGAACTAAACCTTATGCTAAGACTATTGGTCTCTACCGAACTAAAGACTAGAGCCAATCCTCTCCCTAAGCCTCTTTCCCACAAGGAACCAAGAAAGTATGTGTTACAACTATTGTAGTTAATACTATACTTGGATTATATAATGCTATGTAACTGAAAACTGCTCCCTAGCCAGGACAGCCAGCAACCTTACTCTACTCTAATCCTTTTTCTCCTAAACCTTATCACACTACCCACATGTAGTCTCTGTCACTAACTCCTGTTACCCTCCATTACTCCTAGACCTGACAACACTCTTGTAAAGCTACTTGCATTTTTTTATCCTTGTCCAATAGATGGTATCCTTCTCCTAGTATTTGCCTTGTAAATCTATCTCACTGTTCTGACATATAATTTATCAGACACATTACTTTTTTCTTTTCTTTGTTATTCCAGTCCTGGACACTCCTCTATTTTCACAGAAACTCACTCTCCTCCACTCACATCTCCACCTTACCACAGCAGTCATCACTTCACTGATTGTTCCTGGGGTCCTCTTCCTTCACTGGCTCTATCCCGCTCTGTTCGCCCTGTGAGCTCACTCCAATTACCTACCCTGCCCCCAATTCCCACCCACCTCCGGTACTCCTACATTTATTCACTGAAAACACACCCCCTACAATAATCACCAATCATAACATCCCACCCCTTAAAGTGCCAGAACCAACACATCCAAGTCTCACCTAGTAAACCACCTAACTTATCCTTTTCGTTACACTATATACAACCCTGCCATGATGTCATTCATATCAACCTCTCCACAACGGAAAATCCTACTTCTATCTTCCTTCATACCTATTCTTACTATATCTTATCTACTTACATTTTATGAACATCTCCACCACATAAACCTTTGTTACCCAGTTACCCAACAAAGCAAACCTCCTCAACACCATTAGATTACACTCAAAGCCATTCAAACACACCCAGCATAATAGCCTACCTACCAGCAAAATATCACAGACTGACTCACATCAGATACTATAGGCCAAAAGCTAAGAAATCTCTGTTCCTAACATGTAAACCTCTGCAACTTACACTTAGAAATCAACTCCAATCTTTAATAGATGGAGATATCCATCCCAACCCAGGCCCAAATTCTATCCAGTCTAGAGAGACCCATAACACAACCCCCACTAGTACACAACTCCTTACCAGACCTCCCAACTCACTATTGATAGCCCATCTTAACATCAGGAGCATAAATAATAAGGTTGCCCAACTACATGCTCTCATGGATGTGCATTCATTTGATATCCTGTGTCTCACTGAAGCTTGGCTCAAACCATCTATACAAGACAATGAATTTATACCACCAGGGTATAGCATCTTAAGACTAGACCGAAAAGCTAAGAAGGGAGGTGGAGTAGCTATACTATATAAATCCGGATTACAGGTGACCTCTATTGACTCTAAGCCCCCTCTAACTAGTAATGAAGAAATACTTATCTCCAAAATTCAACTCAATAACTGTAAATCCATCTACATTATTGCTGTCTACCTTCCCCCAGGGAATAACTCTAATACCCTAGAAAATATCCTAAATTGGCTTTCCACCAATTATCCCCAAGAAACAGTAGTACTCGGTGACTTTAATATCAACTGGAAAAGGTGTACTTCTGAACAACCCACTACTCATCTTAACCTACATGGGTTTACTCAAATTATTAGCTCCCCCACAAGGACCAATAAACACAATAACAATGAAAGCACCCTAGATTGGATTCTGATAAATAGACATTACCAAAGTTACAAAGTAGGGACTCTCCCTGAGGATATAAGCGACCATGCACTCACCTTCATAACCAGATTTAAGACTGACATCCCTAGCCCAATTACCTATAGAACAATAAGGAGTAACAACAATTTTAACCCTGATATCTTCCAAAGTGAACTTAAAGCATGCAACTGGTCACCCCTCAAAAACTTACCTCTAGAGGAAGCAGTAATCTACTTTAATACTAAATTCTTAAGTATTCTTGACCTCCATGCTCCAAAAAGGACCATTAGAGCCAGGAATAAACCTGCCCCTGGCTCTCAAAAGGGACAAAACAAAAAATGCTCCTCAGAAATAAAGTCTGGGCCAAGTGGCTTACTACTAAAAACCCAGAGGATCACTTAAAGTTTAGACAGCTAAGAAATGATGCAAAAAAATCCATTCTGTCAGACAAAAGAAACTATTACATTCAACTCCAACATACCCAGCAAAACAAACCACAAAAATTCTGGGCAGGGATAAACACACTCTTACACCCAGGCCGTTCTGTCACACCCACCCCTGGAGGTACTGACCATGACAATCCAAAGCAAATCGCAAGTACCTTTAATACATTCTTCACTGAGATCATTCAGTCTCTTGCCAATCAACTAACTCCTGACAGCTCATCTCTGACGTCCTCTAATACTACCTTACCTCCCTCATTTCATCTCAAACCTGTCCCCACATCCTTTATCCGTACCCGATTACTAAAACTCAAACCTACCACCACTGCAGCGGATCTCCTTCTTGCGGAATATCTGTAAAAAGCTGAAAATGCCATAGCCTACCCCATCTCCATTCTGATTAACAGAACAATCTCTGAGGGAACTATTCCTTCAATTTGGAAGATCGCACATATTATCCCCCTGCATGAAGGTGGAAACTCAAGGGAATTATCCAACTACAGACTTACTGCTATACTATCTCCACTGGCAAAAATCATGGAGAAATGCATTCATAAGCAACTGTTAAAACACCTAATAGATAACAACTTATTATCTAACTGCCAATATGGCTTCAGGCCATTTCACAGTACTACTACTGCCCTTTTATCCTTTTCTGACTGTATAAACAAAAATCGCAATAACAACACTCTATCCTCAGCCCTCTTTATTGATCTCTCTAAAACCTTCGATATGGTTAACCACCAACTTCTCATAAACATACTCAAAAAACTATCTCTTGATGCACTGGCTATACAATGGTTTCAATCCTACTTAGACAATAGGCAACAAGCAGATCTGTGGGAGAACAACTTATCTCCCCATTGCACTTGGTGTCCCCCAAGGTTCTATACTTGGACCTCTTCTATTTTCTATTTTTATCAATGACCTGCATACTGTAATTCCTCAAGCAACCATAATACAATACCCAGATGACTCCACATTAATATGCTCAGCCCTGACCCTATCAGACCTTCAGTCTCTCACCCAAAAAGTGTTTAACATAGTTGAGGAATGTTTACTACACCAGTGCCTCATCTTGAACCCCAAAAAAAACAAACTCCTACTTTTTACTCCCACCCATAGGGCCACACCACTACACTTTACTGTTACATCAAACAATGGAACGATCATATCCCCCGACTCTACCACAAAACTCCTAGGGGTACTAATTGACAATAACCTTAACTTTGATAGTCATATTAACAATACCATAAAAACAGTCAACAAAAAACTAGGCTCCCTCTATAGAATCAAATCCTTTCTTACCCCACTAGCAAGGTCTACTATTGCCCAGACCCACTTAATCTCTACCCTCCCCTACACCTCCCCTATATATACTAACCTCTCAAAAAACAACTTGAACAAACTGGCTGTCTCCTATAACAATATTGCTAGATTTGCAACAGGGTCTATATTCAGAACCCATCACTGTATTAATTATGAACAACTAGGATGGCTAGAGTTGCCAAATCTACTTCTATTTAAACAATTAACAGTTGCCTGCAAAATCCTGTATCAGCCTACTAACACACCAATTCTTTCCAACCTTATCAACCCCAACAACAACCTTAAGACCCTATGCTCATCTAATAAAATATTAGTACAAATAGGCAAAACCTACAATAAGGCTGGTGACTCTTTGTTCTCTAATATCGTGGGTAAAACCTGGAACTCTCTCCCCAGTGACCTGACCTCCCTTTCCTCACTAACACAATTTAAAATCAGGCTTAAAATCTACCTTAAATCCCATTGGTTATGCCCCTGTGTGAACCCAGACTAACTTCTCATGTCATTTCTTACAAAGATATCTCTTATTACTGTATATACTAACTGCCTATTGAAAACCATAAATATAACAGGCCTTAAAATTGATTAGAATCTCTATCAATATCCCTAAAATGTCATTTAGACTACCTAATAAGTTAACAAAAGATACATATCATACGATTCTGCAATCAAATGTGTTTTGAAGTGAACATATTTCCTTATATTTTAATCTACTCACATCTGTATATTCTATCATGTATAATATAGCTTAATTTTGTATTGTACTTGCACCTGTGAAATATTGTTTTTTATATATAATATTTTACTGTATTTTTGAGGAGCTTTTCTCTCCGGGCTTCTGCTGAAAATGGACATATATCCAGCTGGACTAACCCGGTCAACAAATGTAAAATAAATAAATAAAATAAAAATTATAAAAAGGAACTGTGTGACTAGTCTTAATATTATGTGCAGATTTACTAACAAATTCCTTATAACATAATTGTTGTTTGAGTACTTCCCACTCCTACACAGTGACCATCTCCCACAATAAATTTAAGTTGCAAGATATAGTGTGCTATAGACCAGTTCTTCTTTATAATATTAGTTATTTCTTTAGGCTTCCTACTCTACTTCATGGTATACCCAACACATTGAAAACTTTCATCATTAGTAGTCTATTCCCTTCTATCAGAAAAATAAGCATGTCCAGACATGACTCAAATTTTGTTAGTCAATAACATTTCTGATTTATAACCTGATGCTAAAACAAAATCTAACATGTGATTTATCTATGCTAAACAATTATCTTCAGTTTTTAATTTACTGGTTTATAAAAATTGGCTTTGCACAATCCCTTTCTAAGGATACATACTAGATTTGTGAAGATATTTATTTCAATACACATCTTTCACATATATCTTGGTATTAAGTTGGTTATTAGTATAAAGAGAAATATCTAAAAAGTTTGTTAAACACAGAAGAATTCAGTTTTAAAGAAAAAAAAACACTATTAACATGTAAATGGTCAAGAAATGTAAATTATTCTTCAACAAAATGTTTGTAAATCTTTTTAGAAGAATAAGAACCATTAAAAATAAAACTTAATTTCCCTAGTTAGACAAGGCATTATCTGCATAAGTATGAACAAGTGGAGTGATCATGGCTATGCCCTTTTTTGATGGTAAAAGAGATCTATCAAAAGGAAACATGGCATCTAATAGCATACATATAGTTTAAAATCTGTCTAGATTTCAAAGCATTAAATTCACACAAATGCTCTGTAACAGCCTGAATTTCTTAATCATTATAAATAAGAGAAAATAATGAATTTATATCTAAAGTCACTAAAACAAACTCACAAAATTTTCATTCTGATACATAAATATAATTGTTGCAGACAGTAATTCCTATCTAAAATATAACTTTTAAAATGTCTTAACAATGGTCTTAAAGTTTTTTTTCTAAATAAACAAAAATATGTTCAGTAACTGAATTACCTGAAAAAATAGATCACATTAGAGGTTTTACTGAATTGTTGTAATTTTTACAGGAAAACAAACATAAAATGCCTATAAAATTCTAAAGACATATCATCATTAACCTGTAACGCATAAATAAGATTATTTACTTAAAAATAATATTATCTATAAAAGATCAGTTAATTTTAATGAAAGTCAAACAATCATCCAGTATTTGCGACCTAGACAGCTTGTCTAATAATTAAATCATGGTTAGTACATGCATTTTTCTGAGCTAAGTGCTCCTCTTTATTTAAATTATAAAATCTTTTTGAACTTTATTTCATGAATGCTTCATAGCTCTGCTGTTCATAAATGCTATAAAATGCATTCACCACTGGTGATCATGAGATTTGAATGCTGAATTGTGGTTCTTTGACTTTTCAGATGTTTTAACATAATGTGAAGTGACACAACACAACATTCCTTATCTTCTGGTAATTGGTTTAATTTTGTTTACTTTTTTGTGATGCTTTTTGTGGCAATTAATCAGAATCTATAATGAGTTTCTACAAAGTTTTGTTTTTTTGATAAAAGCTTACTGGTGATTAATCACCATAAACTATATATATATATATATATATATATATATATATATATATATATATATACATACACTAAAGGAAATTGATTGCATTCTCAAAGATTTCTGTGCTATTTCTTCTTTTTTTCTGCATTTGCTTAGAGTTATAAGTTGCATTCTTCCACTGCAGTAAGGGCTGCTGTTCTGCAATATAATTTTTATTTATTTATTTTATTTATTTTACATTTGTTGACCAGGCTAGTCCAACTGGATATATGTCCATTTTCAGTAGAGGCCCGGGGAGAAAAGCTCCATATGTTGTACACGTTCACAAAAGGCATAAAAATATTACATGAGAAACAAAGCAATTTAAACAGATGATTTAAAAAGATAAAATAAGATACTAGAAAAATTTTTTTTTTGTTTTCTCTCTTTTTTTTTTTTTTTTTTTTTTTTTTTTTTTGAGTGAGCATTAGTCTGGATTAGTGCAGGAGCAGAGTGAGCATTAGTCTGGATTAGTGCAGGAGCAAAGCCAGTGTTTATTGAGATGAATCTTTAGTTGATTTTTAAAAAGTTGGAAAGAGGTTAAAGAAGTGATATCAGAGGGTAGATTATTCCATGTTTTTCCAACAGAGTTGGAGAATAAACAGTCACCTGCATGATTGTGAGATTTACTAATATTAATCAGGAGTTGACACGCTGACAACCAGTTAATTTTGAAACAGACAAATATAGTATATGAGAGGTGTAGTTACACAATGCCACTGAAGGCAAGTCTCTCACATACAGACAATAAACACCAAATAGATTGTTAACACTCTAAATATACTGTGTCTGCTGTTTTCAGTGTTTTTAGGCATCTATTTTTGTGTTTGACTAACACATGGGGTCCAAACCAATCATTTTATATTGAGGGTCAAAGTCTGCAGTCATGTGGCAGGAGATAACTGATTTCAGCTATCTGAGCTGGGAATTGCTGGTGGAAAGCTCATTGTGTACTTACGGAACTGGCCTGTAGGCATACTTACTTTAATACTTGCTTTTTTCTGCTTGCATATAAGCCTTAAATTATCGATGCTGCTCTTCATGCAGTGTTGAGTTAGTGGTGCCCTGTATATAAGCAATCACTAGAAGTTGTATATTTCGTATAGAAACTACCT
Organism: Protopterus annectens; assembly: GCF_019279795.1. NCBI lineage: Eukaryota > Metazoa > Chordata > Ceratodontiformes > Protopteridae > Protopterus > Protopterus annectens. The sequence goes on along the minus strand of NC_056741.1, from coordinate 1,729,740,113 downwards.
CAGAAATTTTCCACAGTCCCACTACTCAATGAGCATCTAGTCTGTGTGCTGAGCAGCACTGCTGCATTAAGTTAACTGCAGATTATATTATTACAGCACTCAGAACTATTGCTGCTCAAAGAACAACTGGTTTGGCTGCTGGGCTGCATAGCCGAATACGTTAGCTGTAGATTACAACAAGTAATTACCCAACCCTTGTCTGGTTGTACCTCCCCCCAATTATTTTCCCTTGTAAATCACATATTAAGGACCTGCAACCATGGATAGATACTTTCCTGCTCTCTCTGCTTCTAGCTTGGTGGACATGGGGATCCTGAGGAGATGTAGCAATTGTCTTGTGTACACGCTGACAACCAGTTAATTTTGAAACAGACAAATATAGTATATGAGAGGTGTAGTTACACAATGCCACTGAAGGCAAGTCTCTCACATACAGACAATAAACACCAAATAGATTGTTAACACACACAGACACACACACACACACACACACACACACACACACACACACACACACACACACACACACACACACACACACAAAACAGTTGCTGCACTTACAAAGGACACAAAACAGTTGCTGCACTTACAAAGGACCAGATGCACAGTCTCTCATATGTGGAGGTGCTCACATGTAACTTGCCCAAACCTCAAAGGCCTCTCAGACACAGTCCTCAGAACCTCTGCATGCACACAAACAAGACAAGCCCTACCACAACATATAAAACTAAATCTCATAGTGTCTCATCTACCAAGCCCATAATGCATAGTATCACACAATCCAATATTTAGTCATAGGAGACTCCATTGTGAAAGACACTGATGTCCCTCTCACCCGGCTGGATAAGGAGAATGTTACAGTTATCTCCTTGATGGGGCCAGGATTTGACAGATCACACAAGGAGTAAGATCACTAAACCACAAGTACTAGCATGAGTCAGTTATACTCCATGTGGGCATAAATGGCCTGAGATGCACAATCCTGGAATATATGAAGAGAGACATGACTAAGGTCTAGAATATGTTTCAAAGGCAGGTATGAGCCTATCACTGAGCATCATTCTACAATTCCCAAAACAATGCCCCAATACCAGTAGAACATGACTGATTTTAATAATTGGCTTAGCTACTTGTGTCATTCCAAAGGGGTCCAATATTTGTCAGTCTGCGAGAACATGATTGATAGACCATGCTGCTTTGTAAGGGATGGTATTCACCTGTCACCACTAGGTGTTTGAATATTGGCAAAAAGATTACCCACCCCTATAGTGCTGTTTTAGGCATTGCCAAACAGACAAACATTTCCAAAATAGCAAAATCTCCTCAGGAAAAGCTGATGGTATTAGCAGTCAATACCAGGAGTCTCAACAAGAAACTACACTCCCTTGAAACACTCTGGAGAATCATGACACCTGTGCATTTAGTGAAACCTGGTTCAAGTCATGGAAAGCAGCCCAGCAGTGCAAGGCTATAATGCCTTCTACACATTCTGATCACCCATTGCACTTGAAAGGGCAAAAGGTGGAGGTGTATCTATCTATATAAAGGATAAGCACAACTCAAGATTGGCCAGACAATGACATGCTTGAGCTATTCCATGTCCAACTAGCCATAAGAAAAACCCATTACCATATCCTAGCTAGCTGCTGGTCCCCCACCATGAACCAGGAAACCCATGCATCATACCCGAATATACTAGAATCACTTACCATTCAGCCCAACACCATACTCATTGGTGATTTCAACTACCCCTTTATTAACTGGGAAGTATACCCAACCAGTAACATGCAGGTTTAAACATTTCTAGACGTCAATGCAAATGCCCTGGAGCAGCTAGTCTGCACTCCTACTAGGGAGTACAAATATCCTAGACTTGGTACTCAAAAATATGGAAAAGCATGACCCCTCCAAAGTGTGATGTCTTCCCTGGTAAGATCAGATCACAATGTGGTCTTCCTTGAAATAAATATAGAAATAGAACCTCCACCAAATCCCATATCCTTTAAGAACTTTTTAAGGCAAACTACCTCATATAAAGTGATGGCATATCTCAAAACACAGAAGCCTATGCAGAGGCATATACAAAGTCCCTATATGACCATATAAACCTCTTCATAGAAATGGCAGTACCAGACTGAAATAAGCCCAGAAAAAAAAAACCACAAAAACAAGACCCCTGGTGGACCCCTGGTATAAATAGAGTGTACAACCAAAGAAAGAAATTCCTGTCTAGAAGTAAGAGAGAATGTGTACAACAGAGAAAAAAAACTCCCTCATTAGTCTAAACAAGCAAATCAAGGGACTAATCAAGTCTTCAAAATTAAATTTTGATGCAAAAATAACTTCCCAAGCAAGGGATAACCATAAGGCATTGTTATGTCCACAGTCACAAGGGCAACACCCAACAATGTGCAGAATTAGTTGTAGACTGCATCACCTGTAGTCAAACAGAAAATATAGCAAATTTGCTGGCTGATCAATTCAGCTCAAATTTCACCTCACCATCATGTCTAGTTACCCCCAAGAAATACACTCCACAATTCCTCTACTAGTTATTACCAAAGAACAAGTCACCACTGCACTCTCTAAAGTTAAAATCATGGCATCAGTGGGTCCAGACAATATCCCAGGAAGCCTCATTAAATAGCTTGAAAGAAGAACTATCAGGCTCACTAGGAGCTCTGTTTAACCACAGCCTCCCATCCGGCTCGGTCCCTGTAGAGTGGAGGACAACAGCAGCCATCCTTCTGCATAAAATGGGATCATCAACAGAACCAAGTAATTACAGATCCATAAGTTTGACTCGTCTTGTATGCAAGGCCCTGGAAAGAATAATCATGGACCCGATAAATAATGACATAGAAAGCCACCACAAACTGGACCCAACTCATTTCGCCTTTATCAAGGGCAGGTCATCCCTGCTCAATTTGGTGGACTGCTTTGAGAAAGTCACTATGGCCATGGATGAGGGTAAAAGAGTGTATAACGCCTACTTTGACCTGGCTAAGGCATTTAACACTATTCCCTACTGAGGTATTATAGATAAACTCTCAAAACTGGGCATAAATCCCTATGTCACCAAATGGAAAACTAAATAACTCATGGACAGGACACATGTTGTTAGAGCAGTTGTATCTAGATCCAGCAAGAGGCCAGTTACTAATGGTTTGCCACAGGGCTCAGTGGTGGGACCTCCCCTGTTTGGTCTATACAAGGCCTTTGGCTGACTAAGTATACTTAAGACTGGAGTATTAGATGATTGCCCAAGTTTGAAATGATGCAGACATCCCTCAGAAGGCTATGACTCAGACAAATGGCTGGTACCAGAGCCATGGACTAAAACTAAATGCAAAAAAATGCATAATCATATCCTTTGGGAAGTCAAATACCCCTGTAAATTACAACATTAATAACACACCCCTAAACGTGGACTCAGAGGTGAGAGATCTACTTACACAGATGGATAATAGCCTTAACTTTGACTGGCATGTACCCACAGTGGTAAAGAAGCCTTTCTATGTGCCACAGCTGATAAGTAAAGGCATGGCATCCAGATCCAAGGAAGTTATATTCCCACTGCCCATCATGAGCTCAATAATCGAGTACAATGTACCTTTGGCATGTAGTTGACCAGGCACTTGCAAAAGCTGGAGTTGCCTCAGAAGCTCCTTACAAAAAATGCCTGTAAACAGCATGTCCTATGTAGATAGATTAAAAGCCTTCTCCTTTAGTCTGTCCCCTACTGACTATTATGGGGTGATCGATGCCTAACCTTCAGACACTCTCAAATCCACCCCTGATGCAACTGTTTCATATTCACAAGATAAACTGCATGAGGGTCACCCTATGTAGAGATCTAAACTTGGTCTGTGTCAAGAACAAAACATGCTGGAGAGACATATATGTGTCTCAAAGATTAACCTTTCTCTTGAACAAGCTTCCTTTTCGCATAAAATAGAGACCTTCTCTGACCCTTTTCAAATATAGTTTGGATCAACAGATGGGGAACTGTAAATTCACTCTTATGGTGGCACCCATGTCTTTTATGGACAGGGGCAGTCTGTATTATACTTGGAGGCATAGGCACAAACATAAACCATCCTCTAGCCCTTAGGGATCAAAAATTGGATAAAATTCAGGTAATAATGGCTAGGCTTGTTAAGAGCTTTTAAGCTGTTAGCCTAGTAATCTCCTATGAAACTATGAACCTATGATAAGGCACAATCAGGTTACAAGTATTCTGCTGAAGATTTGTATTATTTGTTCAGGGTCACATTGTATGCTTAAGGGGCAGGAATGTGATCTTCAGACATGTAAGACTTTATTTGCAATTACAAGGTCATAAACACCAAGTCTGGTAAGGTACAGCAATCTCAAAGTTAGTATAAATAATAGGTGGGGAATGTATTTTTATTGAGCAAGTGTGGGCTTCTCAGTTTTCCATTATTTTAAGACGATCACAGTTAATTTCTCAGAATTCAGTTTTGAGCCCTGAAGTTCCTTTAGGTTGTAATTCTTCTAGACCATGCATTCACTTAATGGAGAAAATATTTTTTAATCAGGGGGTACTCAAAAGACATAAACAAAAATCTGAGCCTTGAAAATAGATTACCAGGGGGATATAATCCCAAATCCCACAAGGATGGAATGCTATTGAAATTAAATTTTTAAATGTTGTGTTCTGTTGCAGAAGGATTCATTTCCTGCACCCCTTATTATGTACCCCCTTAATTTTCTCTGTGTTGATGCATATGGGGGTGTGAAGAACTTGCCATTGTTTAAAAATGTTGGCTGTAGAATTCTGAGTCTCGTTCATCTAATTCCCATCATTAACACCTTCTGTTCAGCTACTCTGTACTGACTGCACCTTCTAAAAACTTGCCCCAAGATTTAATAAAATCTGTGTAGGTGCAGTTTAGAGCCTACATGGAATGTTTCCATGTACATGGCCACGGTTCCCACTCAGCAAGACACCAAGCATATTAATGATGGCTCGCTGCCAAAGGAGAGCCGAGGTTCATGGATATTGAATCAGTGTAGGGAGAGGTATAGAGGCTTTACCATGACTGCAGATGAGTGAGAGTCTCCCTGTAATACTCCCCACCACTGTTGTAATGTTGTGAAGTGTGTCAAATGTTTAATTTGTCAGTTTTATGATGGTCTTATTTTTTTGTTTGTTTTAACTGCATGTTTATACAACGTGGAGCACAGCATTGCCAAGCTGTGCTCACATATGGACAGCTGACACCTGCCAGACATCTAAAAATAGAAATTGGATGTGATTAATTATCATGATTAAATTTATTTATTTACATTTTTTTTAATTACTTTTGCGGGGCACAGTGTGGAGCACAAAAGAGCCAAGATGAGCTTATACATACATATCCGACTCCTGCCAGACATCTAAAAATAGAAACCAGATGTAATTAATTGTGTTTAAGCATCTTTTTGCATGCTGCACTGTGCTCAGCAATGCTAACAGGTAGCCTAGTAGTATATGTGAAGGTATACTAATTGTCATAACATTCAGCTAGCTGCATGAGTAGAGTTATGGTCTTATGTGTAGTACGTCCTGGGTTCAAGTCTATAACAGGCAGACTATGTGTGTAAAAGAATGTATTATTTTTCTGTAACCTCATTAAACTGTTGTGAATTTTGGCACTGGTGTGCTCCACTAAGCACTGCTCATTCATGCTAAGCAGTGCATAAACATGCTAATAGTTACCAGTGTCTGAGTGGTGCTGAGCCTCGCTAAAATCATGGTACTGCAAGTTTTTGTGCCATTTGGCTTTGCTTAACTGGTTTGGACAATGCTAAGCAATGCAGCACTTTTTGAATGTTGCTCAATGATGTGTAAGGGTGGGAAAACAGCCTATTTTAAGCCCAATAGCTGAGAATTCTGCATCAGTCATTGGAGTTCAATCAACTGTTGGTATGGCTGGAGGTTTGGACAAAGGTGTGCGCTTTCAGCTGCAGAGGTGGGGTATTCAGGAGTCTAGGGTCATGGTTGGGCTCCTTGTTATAAACCATGAACCTCGGCTGATGCAGGGTGGATTCCAGGGCTCAGAGTGTACGGCAGTGGCCTGGGACTGTTTGGCCAGGGAGCTCCTCAGTTTTACTGGTATTCTCCACATAGGTGAGCAGTGTCAACACCATTATGATGACCTGAAAAGGAGAAAGAAGGGAACCGTGGACATCTGGGACCAAGAGGCAAGGGCATGGGAATGCCCCACAAATATGTAAGTATGCCTTCCTTTGTTTTACCAATATGCAGGCTGAATGTCTGCAAAACTGGTATGCATAATGGTGTGCCTTCTCTCCCAACAGCTGAAGCTGAGAGGGCTCACAATGTTGAGTCCCATGCCGAGTGCCTGGCCAGGTTACACTGCGAGCCTGCTAAGTATGGATTAGTATGCTAACTGTAGTGCAGTAAACAAGAAACATTAAAGCATGTACTGCAATAAAGTATACACAAGAAAAACTGTAGTGCAATAAATGGTCAAGTAGAGCTGTAGTGCAATAAATTGGCAATTAGAGCTGTAGTGTACTACATGAACACTAACAACTGAAGCTCAATAAACAATACCAATAACTGTAAACAAAATGGTATTCAGCAGGATTGTGTTGCCATAACAATTGCAGTAGAGCTGTATGCATTGATTGCCTATGGTAAGGTTGCTGCAGTCAAGTGTAACACTGTAATAGCTGTAGAATGCAAAACCAATGACCTGCAAACTGTATTGCTTAACTCATAGTACTGTCCAAGGCTGTCTCCAGCTCAATATCAGTCACATAATGCTCTCTGTTCCTCCTACTTCAGGTAATACAGGTATATGGGTGAGGTAGCCCACTCCATGGGTTCATATTGTGTGTGCACTTCACAGATATTTCTAAGCAATAACAAAACAAAATATTCACCAGCATTGTTGATACTGACATAAAGCTGTTTTAATGGCTACCTATGAAAACACTGAGCAAGTGAAATATCGAACACCATATGGTCGATATTTCACATGCTCGATCACTGTAAAGTAATAAAAAAAAAAACAACACACACAAGATCATGCTACAGCAACAATACAGCGTGGAACAGGAATTATTCCTATTCCCTGCTGTAGCGCGATCTCTGAGTTGGTATATTTAAGTAGGGGGATGTGGGGGGTGCAGGGAGGCTTCTTCCCCTGCAATAACGTCTTCATGTGTGTTTTTTTATTACTTTACAGTGATCAAGCATGTGAAATATTGACCATATGGTCTCGACCATATGGTTTTTGATATTTCACATGCTCAATGTTTTCATAGATAACCGTTTTAATATATGCAGTACAGTTGTATTCCATGTATGAGTTCTACTGTCACTGCAGTCAAGTATAAGACTCTCATAGTTCTAGCATGTAAAAAGAATGTCTTGTAACTTGTATTGCTCAACTCATAGTATGGTTCAAGGTTATCTCCAGCCCACTATCAGTCACATAATGCTCACATTGTCTCTCTTCACAGCAACAGAAGGTATATGATTTAGGTAGCACATGTTATGGGCAGATATTATGATTATATTTCAGAGTTTTAAAATCAGTAATAATAACATGTTCACCAACATTGTTGATTCATAAATAAATATGTCTACTTCCAGTATGGTTGTATTCCTTGCATGTCTGTACTAAGTTGCTGCAGTCAATTATTAGATTATTTGCAGATGTCCCTTGCAGTCACAGCTATTGGGTTATTTTCCCATGCCTGGCAACTAAGGCATGATGGCTGTCTAGTTGATGATCTGTACACAGGCATGCCTCCCAAGTGTCATGATTTCTCATACTATAATTAATATTACATAATCAGTCTGTCACAGGATTAACACAGAAATGATTACCTGGAATGCAAAGTATTAACAAATCTGCTTACAGAACCCCTTTGTAGTTATATCAGTCTACATGATGTGCTAGTGTTCCATCTAGTTGTGTACCCACATGTGTTATTGCTTGGATCATACTGTCCCATGAAACAGCTTGAGAGGTATGTACATGCTACATCACCTATAGGACACTTGTATTCACTGTACACAAAACAGAAAATACACACCTGTGGAATTAATATTACCACTGTTTTCAGGGATATATTCTGCAATGTCTCTAATGGACAGTTTTTCTGTCTTTCTCCACCCCTTATCTGCACGTATTTAATATTGTTGTGTATTATAATGTTTTACTATTAACATATATTGTTACAATAACTATATTTTGGGAAATGTGGTTTATTTATTATGTGTTATTATGCTTTCACATTGACATATCTTGTTAAGTTAACCATGTGGTTGCCCTTATGCTTTAACTGTTACTAGCATGCTGTTAACATACTGATTGTTCTGTTATTTCATGTTGTGTCATGCATAATATACATTGCTATGTATTTGGGTGAATTACTATGATGTTTCATGTTAGGGCGGCCACGGTGGTGCAGTGGTTAGCATTGCCGCCTCACAGCAAGAGGTTCTCCGGTTCGATCCCCGGCTGGGGTGCCTTCTGTGCGGAGTCTGCATGTCCTCCCTGTGGTCGCGTGGGTTTCCTCCGGGTGCTCCGGTTTCCTCCCACATCCCAAAGACATGCTGCAGGTGGATTGGACACTCTAAATTGGCCCTAGGTGTGCGTGTGAGTGTGCCTTCTGTGGAAGGTTGGGCGCCGGGCTGGCAACTCGACACTGTAAAACTCCACTGCCATTCAATGTGCGGACAAGGTGATCCGCTGTGGCGACCCCTGACCGGGAAAAAGCCGAAAGAAGAAGAAGAAGAAGACTATGATGTTTCATGTTGTTAATACTAACATAACTAACCTCAACTTATTGCTGTACCTGAATTACCACAGCACATCAAGGTATGCCAGTTATGGCTGACCCCTCTACCTTGCCACAACTGACCATGGCACTGGGTCACAGCACATCCGGGACCCAGACCGATGGTACCCCCTCTGCTGCCACTGCAATACCTGCCCTCTGGGAGTGGTGGCAGAGGGGGAGTTGTCACACAGGCTGATCTGCCAGTCTTAGTGGGCAGGAAAGTCCACTGTGGCTATGACCACCAACTCCACAGGATTGAGGACATGCTGGCCAACCTGGTGAGGCAGCCTCATCCTGGTGCTCAGCCACCAACACTGCCACCCCAGGGGCAGTGAAAGATCAGTGCCAACAGTTCCATGGGTGGGGATGTGAGTCATGCTACTACATTCTGGAGGCACATGGGACTTGAATTCCACAACACCCTCCCTATCCAAGGTGTTCATCCCCCTCATGTGTCACACACCACCCCTGTCTGATGTCTTGTCTGTTTGAAAATGCATCTCTACCTACCTAACTTACCACTCCCACATGTACCTATGTCTCTTCCCCAATATTCCATTCTCACCTTAAAAAAAAAAAATGGGCACTTGCCCCCCCCCAAAAAAAAATGTTGTCCCATACATAGCTTTCCACTTCGCAAACATCTACACTGGACACATATAATATGGTCCAATTGGGTTGACAACACAGTTATGTTGTCCTCATCCCTCCCTCTCTTTGAGGTTGAGAGTCCAAATTCATCTATGAATTCTGTCAAAGTGCACAGTTGTTGCTGTACAAGAAATGGATAGTTATGGTTCTTTCCTATACCCTTCATGCACATCCCTTCCTGCCTTTCACTATGTTTTCCCCCTGCTTGCCCCTATTTCACCACTTTCCTAGCTCCTTTTTTCTTTTCTTTACTTTTTTTAGCGTGGTGCTGCGCAATGCAATGCGTCACACAGCTCTGCTAAGCTCAACTAAATAGTGTTATAATGATTACGCATTCATAACATTGTAAGACTCATGTACAAAATAAAAACCTCTGCCATGTTTCAAACATGAGCTCATCACACCTGCAGCACACTGCATTAACCTGCCATGCCAAGTCACTCTTATACAGAGCAGATGGTTTAAACAAAACATAGTAATTGCCAATTATAGTCATTAGGCATGTTTCAGCAGAGCTGTGTGCTGCACAGCACTGCACAAACTGGAATAAAAAGTAATAGAAAAAAATTGGAATGTACTTTGGAGTCTGGTATAATAGTATACTACTAGACAGCCAAATACATGATAATGGATGTAACTGAGGCATGTGATAGCAAGTAAATGTGCTATTTTATAGCAAAGTATAGAAAGTCACTTGCTAAGGCATTACTGGCAAATACGTGTTCAAATGGGACTCTGGTGCAGAAATACATCCATATAAACCGATGTAGAAAATGTTTGACACAGCCTGTATGTGTGCACCTATATCTTGCAAATACACCTGCTGTAGCACTGGCTCAGTAGCTCAGTTTGTTAAATGGCATGCATACTGTACATTTTGCCACACACAGTCCTGGATTCAACTCCAGTGTTGGGTCGCATTTCAATTACATTATTTTGAAGACAACAATTAATGAATGACTCATGCACTCTTTAGCCATGCAGAGCATTGAAAATTAAATAACTGCTTTTCACTGCTGGAAGTCACAGGCCTGCAGGTAGGGATGCACTTCACATATCCGTATAGCATTACTATTTGTTGCCTAGTACTTTGTTATTGACACAGTTGCCTAATATATGTACCTTAAACACATGCCTTAATTGGAGTATAAATGGTACCCTCACCCTGGCTCTGCCTCTACAACAAGGCTGACACAGCTAACACAGATACACATACAGCTTGTTGCCCTTCAATGTGTTCACACTCTATGTCTGCTACCTGCAGTAACAGCTGCAGCCTCTGGTACACACAGCTCTTTGTAAAGGTTTTTGCTACAGACTTACCCCTGCAACAATGTAGTCTCCTTACCCCAGTAATGTCAATCACAACAACTAAAAAAGGGGCCCTGGTCTACATGAAGGCCTTATGTATTGCACAGTGGTTGCATGTCATTGGCTAATGATAGTGTAATTCAGCTGTTTTGGTTGCAATTAGCATATCAGAGCCACAGACTGGTTTAGAGGTGATTACCTGCTAATGAGAAGCATGTTAGAAATACAAGCAGCTGGCTATGGTGAAACATTCTGTATGAGACTTTCTTCACACAGAGCATGCCTTTGCAAAACATTACTAGCAGCACATTTCAACAGAGAAGTATTACAATCCACCAGGTATACAATTGTTTTTTGTGTATAACCGGATCCAGATGGGAGGACAGAGATATGAAGAATAGGGATTACAGTAGTAAGCCTTTCTTAGACCTGTGGTAATGACATGTCATTGATATCCTGCTGTCTTATGCCTACAGGGGACATACAATACTTCAAGGTTGCATTGTCTTTTGTCATTCTGGCATACTTGTATTGTTGGACTGCCCCTTTATAGTGGTTGTAATAGCACACTGCTATTTGTTTGGCACTGGTCTTATGACATATTGGGTGGTTGGCCTTAGGGGACACACCACAGTAGACTGGAGTGTTGGGTGTATGATCATACAGCAGACTCTCTCATGGGACACAAGGAAATATCTCAGTATTGATACTATCTCAATTATATTCACACACATAGTAAGTTGTCAAACTGCGGGGTATGACATGTACGAGCAAACAGTTGATAGTGTCGGCCATTCTGTCCTTGTATCTGTACATAGTGGACGGTCCACCTATCTGATCCTGTAGTGTTCCCCTTGTGTTGTCTTTCAGGAATAATGTACCATAGACTCCATGCCCTCTTCTCAGATGCGGAAAATGAAATAATACTTGAAGGGCTAAGGCAGCGTCATCACATCCTGATATCCAGGGGGAAACATAACAGAGAACAGTGGGCTGCATTGTGGTCAGACCTTGTCTGGGATGTGAATGCCAGTAGGCACCAGGACAGGACATATGAGCAAGTTTGACACTGGGCAACAGACATGGTGAATGCTGCATAATGAAGGGCAGCTGATGTAGCCAAGGATCATGCTATCACTGATGGAGGGCCTGCAAAGGAACAACCACTCTCGCCACTGAGGAATTCCTGGCAAACCTAGGAACACACAGCAAATCTTAGGCATCTATCACACCATAAATTGTGGAGATGGGTGCCACAGTGTCCACAGCAGAGGTGCATGCAGGTAAGCTTATTGTGATCACAATTGTAATACTATAGCAGTCATTGTGTCAGGCTGTACATACTGTTACATGGGTGTCAGGTCTATCTGCTTTGTGGGGGGTGGGATTTAAACTCAGTTGTACACTTGTACACAGAATGTCACCAATACATAAAGTAACACAGTAGCTACTGTACAAGTGAGATATATGCATGTATTACCTTGTTGTGCTGCAACATGCAGTGCTACTGACACTACCTCATCCTCAACATTTTACAGGTCTGCCAGGTGTTGTCCAAGGCCACCGTGGTCCTGCTCCTGGTAAGCTTGATACTGTTTTGTTATGGTATATATATATATATATATATATATATATATATATATAAAATTAAAGTTAAGGACCAGAATAATGCCCTCTGTACAGTTATATTTGTGTGTAACCAGAGTAGAATGATTGTATGTTTCATTTTGGAACATTTAGCTAAGGTTCTTAGAGTGGGTAATCATAGGAGTGTAGTTTAACAAACATAAACACTTTTGAAATTATATGTAAGAGCAAATAATCCTCCTTGTTTACATGAGGCAATTAATTTGACATGAAGTTTAAAAACCCAAAGGTTGTTGGTGCATACTTTAGGCTTTGCAGCCTGTATTTGTATATACGTGATCTTAGGATCACAGGATGTTACTAGGCTAATGGCCCTGGGGACCTTACAAAACTAGGCAACAGTTTATCCCTAAAAAGAAACCTCTGTCAACACCTGCCAACCCTGTCAATGAGGGAGACAGGTAGAACCCCAGCGGCAAATTTGTGGTTTCCCATCCACTCGTCAAATTTGCACTTGAAGAGGGTCAGCGAGGAACTCTGTTTGACATGTATGGGAAATCTATTCCAGAGACAAGGCAGCCTCTGGGAGACAAATCTGTCTCTCCAGCAGGGTTTGTTAATGTTACATATTGGATTTAGGCCTTTCAAGTGGGTAATGCGCAAGGAGTTAGACTCATGGATATGGAGCATCTCTAGTAGGGCAGGGTTTGCGACTGCTTTGTAGGTGAGACACAGATCACCTCTGAGCAACCTGTACGATACTGAGTAGGGAGATAGTGATTTCAGCCGGTCCACATAGGACAGGTGTTGGAGGCCATGGATTCTCTTTGTGATGTATTTCTTTGGCCTTTCCAGTTGGTGCAGATGTTTGGAGAGGTACACACCAAACTGGGCATTGTACTTCATTATTGATCTAATGAGGGAGGAGTATAGATAGGTGCTAATCTTTTTTCTGTATGCAATCCATTTACCTATGAGATGAACCAAGTAGAAGGTTTTTCTGACCACTGCCACTACATGATGTTCAAATGTGAGATTGTTACCAACCTAAATACCCAGGTCTCTCACCACAGTTTGTGTGTTTAGGGGATTGCCATTGATGTGGTAATCAGTAGGGGCCATGAGTTTGCTGAATGGTACAATACATTTTTTTTTCATTTTGCTTGAGGCCATGACTTTGGCACCTGTCGTTAGTTGTTGTGAGACCCTGTTGCAGTATGTTAACATCATTTGGGGAGTCAATGACAGCACCCAACTTAGTCATCTGCAAATTTAGTCAGCCACAGGCCTCTTCTGTTGCCAGGACCTCTGAGAAGTAGATGCCAAACAGTAGGGGTCCCAGGACAGATCCCTGGGGAACTCCACTAGTGACAGTCTGCTATCAGTGATGGAAGCACCTATTTTAACCTTGAGGGTCTTGTCAATGAGCCAGTTGAGATAAGGATATATGGCAAATTTTGTTAAGCTTTTTGCTGATGCCCGAGTGGGAGATTGCGTCAAAGGCCTTGGCCAAGTCAAGGTAAGCTGTATGTACTACTTTCCTTCATCCAGGGCCTTAGTGATGGTCTCAAAGAAGTCAACTAGGTTCAACAGGCAAGATATGCCCTTGAGGAATCTGAACTGGGTATTGTCAAGTGCTTTGAGATTCCCTATGTCCTTGTTTATGAGATCCATAATAAAATGCTCCATGGCTTTACAGATCAGACTTGTCAAGCTACTGGGGCGATAGTTGCCAGGGTCAGTAGTGATACCAACTTTGTGCAAGGGAATGACAGTGGCAGTTCTCCACTCTACTGGGATGAAGCCTGTTCTTAGGATGTGGTTGAATAGGGTGCTCAATGGGGACGCCAGTTCTTGCTGGAGATGGTGCAGAATATAGCCTGGGATACTGTCAGGTCCCATGGAAGCTGTGTCCTTTGCCTTGGATAGGGCCTTTAACAAAGTGATGTAGCTAGAGTTTATGCTGCCCAGGCCTGTCTTTGAGTTAAGCACCCCTCCACCCTCATAAACTCATGGTCAAATGGGTCCATCCAATACACAACACCCCCCCCCTGCAGCCATTCCAATGTCCCATTACTTGGCTATTTCTCCCCATTTACCATAAACACTGTAATGTGCATACTGCTTTATTCTTTACTTCTGCAATGATTATTTGGATTTCATTTAAAATGTTTATTTTAAATTTTATAGCACAAACACTGATAGACATCTGCTAAACAAAGCAAAACAGTCTCACAATGGAAACAGACTTAGCATTAAAAATTCTTTGCCCTTGAAATTCACATTGAAATTTACATTGACTGAAACATCATTGAAACCCTCATTCAAATAAAATGCATCTGGCCAGTGACAGATACAATTTACCTTTGGGCTGTATTCAAATCATATGCCCCTTGCACACATATTTAGGTCCATGCAAACATAAATGTGTTCTTTGATTCACCTTCCTGATTGTATTAAGCTATAGTCCTTGTATAATACAGCATACTTGTTAGAGCATGTTTTAAATTTATTGTTTTGAACATTTGTCTAGTAAGAAATTAAACAAAATGTATGAAATGAAACTAAATTTTCTCCCCAGGACTCCATTGAAAATGGGTTCCTTGGCCCAATGGGCTATCCTGGTAAAACAACTGCAAATAAATAAATAAATAAATAAACAAATAAATAAATAATTATATGAACCAATAATGACAAATCTGCCAAGTTCAGAACATTTCCATCAAGTCTACTCAAATGTCTGTCATTACAATCCACCAGTATCAGTAATTATGCACAATCTCTGCAGAAGTAGAAGATATCTTAATAATTCCACATTAAAGAGACCTGTAAATAATGAAGAGGTTGCTGCTAGTAAACACATTTATATTTCATTGTTTCATCTACAAATAAAGTGTCCGTTGTCCTTGAATAATAAATTGCTCATGTTACATTAAAAAAATAAACTAGTAATATTGCAGTAGGGAATGGATGGCAAACTGATAACAGGTTCATAGTTACTAGGTATCTCCTCCAAAGGAGGACATTCTAAGGACTTCAGTATCCACCCCCTTTAAAGTACAACACAGTACAGTATCAGCAATCCAGCTATATACTGTGGAGTAGAACCCACAGTCTTCTGCATCAAAAGCAGATATACTGTCTGTTGTTCTACTAACACTGCAGACAAACTTGGCATAAGCAGCACTAAACTTCTCTTCCCCTGAAGCTCTTTACTCCTTATAAAATCCAATTGACACTCAACTACATCTCAATTTTGCAGCACAAGAAATCTGGAATAAGGCAAAATTTATTGGTGGGGGGGGGGGGGCAAAGGTCCAAAACCAGGGCACATTTTAAACATTGCTTGTGTAATCTTTGAATGTTTCTAGAAAAAATGTTTTGTGCTACCATGCATCTCCTGAATGATAGGGAAACCGAAACTTAAATGGCTATCTTTATTTAGTGAATTCAGTTTTCACTTATTTGACAAAAAAAAACACAAATTTTAAGAGGAACAGACCAAAAACACAAATTTTAAGAGGAACAGGCCAAAAGTATGAGACACACATTCCAGACATTCTGTGGAAGTCAGGACTCCTTGAGTCACAAGTGGTGGTAAGAGTAGACAATTCAGGCTCTTGTTAATTGTACCTAAGGTACAGGGTTTGAGCCTGAGTAACACTATACCTAACTGGGGCATTTTACACACACACACACACACACACACACACACACACACACACACACACACACAACTTACTTGGAAACAGGTGAATTTGTTGGCAGGAGCAAAATTCTCCTACCTTATTTAGAAACAGGTGAATTTGTGACTGTTCCCCTTAGCTATACCACTAGTTGATTTTGATCTGATGCTGTGATATAAAGCTTGGCAGAAAATAAATAATGAACATGATATAAAGGGGTTGACTAAACCTATATTGCATAGCTTTCTTCTCTTTTTAAAAAACAAATAAGAATCAGTGTGTAAAGGGTGACCATAATACACTCTGGAATGGTTAAATATAACATTGCATACAAAAGTGGCACAGCAGAAATAAACTACTTTTTAAATATAGTAACACATAAGTGCTTCATCTTTTCTCATCACACAATTTATAAACAAATGTTAAGGGCAACATATTACTTGTTAAAATGTGTAAGGTCTAGACAACAAAAATACTAAATTGAGTAGTATGTTTTTCAATAACTGCTAGACTAGATTATGGATGCAGCATGTTGCCACTTTGTAACAAATACTCAAAGGGACAGATTGTACAATGAAATTTGGCATGTATATGAATGGTAAGTATTACTATGATTATAGCCAGTGCAGATATATTCATTAAGTTAAAAAGACTCACAGCTGGTGTTCTTGTATCCTTCTTTACAGCTCTTTAGTAGTTGTATTTAAAATGAGTTACATCTGAAATCCATCTCTCAATTCAGACATCCATTCATTCACCAATCAATACGTACATTTTCCTAAATGTCTTGTCCTGTGCAGGGTCATACTGGTAGCAATCTGACAAGGCATAACAGAAATCCATATCCCCAGCAATATCCCCAAGGACTTCCTGTGAGATTCCCATGTAAGCAATGAGGTATATTCTCTCCAGTGTGCCCTAGACCTGGCTAGGGCCATGGGTGATGCATTACAAATGTGATATAATCATGGTACTCAATTCCAATATGTCCATTTCCCCTTGATTGACTCCCTTTAACATGTAAAAGGAGTGAATGTACTCCAAATTCTTCCAAGGTTGCTAGGCTTCTGACTCCATTGTGGAGATTTAGCTTAGGTACCCAGTGAAAGAACTGCATTTGTTATAACTGTATCTAGGATGTCGTCCTCTTACTTGCTATGTAACATTTATGAACATAGGTGAGGTTGGGGGTATACACTGACCAGTAAACTGAAAGCTTCATCCTGTGGCTCAGCCTGTCATATAACCATCATTACCACCAACCATTGGTCAGTCTCCCAAATATCTACTTTCATTCCCTAGTTACCTAGTAAAGGCAGATGGCTATGGCTGTTCACACATTCACTTTAGAAGTCAGAAAAAACTCAATGTCACTTTTTCATCTAAGGTAACAACTCCTCTCTTATTGAGAAACATCATCTCTGATTTGGAGATGCTGATTCTTATCATATTTGCTTCACATTCAGTAGTGAATGTTTTTAGCATATGATATGATACACAAAATCATTTGATGTAATCCAGGTATACCTAACTGGGGCATTATATATATATATATATATATATATATATATATATATATATATATATATATTTTTATATATATATATATATATATATATATATATATATATATATATACACACAACTTCAAGTATCTGGGATTGGTGGTTGAGGAGAAGACTAGTCTCAATGAAGAGGTCAAAGCTAGAATCAAAGGGGCTGCAGTGAACTGGCATAGAGCATCAGGTGTAGTCTATAAAAGAAGAATGCTAAAGAAGCTGAAAGGTAAGGTGTACAAGACAATGGTGTGACCAGTACTACTGTACTACTGTATGGTACAGAAACCTGGGCAGTAAAGACAGAACAGTTGAAGAAGCTAGAGGTGATGCAAATGAAGTGCCTGAGAAAGGTGGTAGGATGCACACTGTGAGACAGATGAAGAAATGAAGACAGAAGAGCAAAAGCCAAAGAAGCTCCAATTGTAGAAAAGATCAAAGAGAGCAGATTATGGAGGTTTGGGCACATGTGTAGAAAAGCAGAAAGCAATCTGGTGAGGAAGATTTGGGACAGACAGGAAGAAGGTAAGAGGAAGTAAGGACGTCCAGCAAAGAGGTGGATAAATTGTGTGAAAGAAGATCTGCAACAGTCAGGCATGAGTGCTGAAGGCAGGAGTGTGGCACTAAATCGAGAGAGTTGGTGATAGTTAACATGATATCCTAACCCCATGCAGAAAAAAAAATGGGAAAAAGGGAGCTGATGGTGATGAGATATAGAGAGATGTATATAGATTATATATATATATATATATATATATATATATATATATATAGATTATGAGATGTACACACACACACACACACACACACACACACACACACACACACACACACACACACACCTTACTTGGAACAGGAGAATTCATTGTCAGCAGCACAATTCCAAGTCAGCAATAATAAGCAGCAAAATTCTTTGAACACCACTATACTGAATTTAAAATGAGTCTTACTTAGAAACAAGATAATTCATTGTCAGCAGTGCAATTCCAAGTCAGCAATAATAAGCAGCAAAATTCCATGCACACCGTTACACTGTATTTAAAATTGCATAGGCAGACAGGAAGAACAGGACATCTGTGTGACAACACATGCACAGATGTGATGCAACCAGACCGGAAGAACAGGACATGATGCTACGTACTGTTCAACATTTTTTTTAATTAAACTTAAAGTAAATTTCCCAAAAATGCCTGCCGAGGCAGTCCACCCTTCTTGCCCCCTCATAGCTATGTCTCTGCTTTAAGACTTGATCTACGGAGATGTGAGGTGCTGCCAAGGATGTCAAAAAGGCCTTTGGGGGGATGTAGGGTGAGGTTTGCACTGAACCTATCTGCTAGCAGGTTGGCTAAGTCAACAGGATCAGTGTAGGTGATATTGTTAAGTACTAATTCGGAACAAACCTGAGCTTTGCCGCAGAGGTTCCTGACATAACTGAAGAAGGCTGTAGTTTCCTTTTGTTTTAGAGGCTAGTTTCAATTCATAATTGGCTTTGGAGGTTTTCACTAGTGATCTATTTTGCTTGTTGAGGCTAAGGAGGGAGTTTATCCAAATTTGTATTTTTTCCTTTTTGCCGTTGGACAACAGTTTCTTCCTTTTGTATTTGTTCAGATAGGTGTACTAGGTTTTATGTGTTGGTTCATCAAGTATAGTTTCATATTGACTAACTAAAAGGTAAATTGTACTGGTCAAGTTTCACTTCATTTACCTAATGTGCTTGTTATACAGGCCTTGAGCTGAATGTATATTTTGTTGAGGAAGTGAATTGTGCATGAAAGCAGAGATGAGAAGATGTGAGACTGGTAATGCAGTTGTTGATCCTCATTATTATGACTGTTGGTGGATTTTCCATACATAATAGTGCAGGCAGTAATGTACTGCTTTTGTCTTGGTTTTCACAGATGAGCAGGGGGTTGATATTGCTCCCCCACATAACCTTATGTCAGTCTCTTTGGACTCTGATGATGATGGTGGCTGCAGTGAGGCACAGGTGGAGTTGTCAGGGGCTGAAACTGTTCCAAAGGTTGACATTCCTCTTCTGCCCCCATTGCCACCACACACAGTCAGTACGCCTACACATACCCAGTCCCCACAGGTCACAGATATTGGACAGTCAAGGGGTGGAGACATTGCACAGGACTGTGTGGCAGCTATGGCTCAAGTGAGTGCAGACACTAGCCATAGCCAAACAGCTGGTGAGGACCCACACAGGTGGATTGATAGGGATGCTTGTAGGAGCCCTGCTGTCTGTCTGCTTCCTGTTGCAGGTGTCACATTGTGGGTCACTTGGTACATGTTTCAGGCCATCATGGAGGTACAGGCACATTCTGAATGGGACACCAGACATATGCTAAGGGTTATGAATGCAGCACAATCTGACATCTGTGACTGCCTTCATCCCACTGGGGACATCCTGGATTGGCTCATTGATGCTGTGGACAGACAGTGGGCTAAGACAGTGTCTGTCTTGGATCACACATAGTCTGTGCTGGAACATCTGGTTGGCATTGGACCCACAGACGTAGGTCAGCAACACCATCTGTGGCTGTGCACAGTCATGCTCCCATAGTGGCAGTACATCCATAGCTACAGAGGGAAGTGTGCTGTCCACACCATGACATGGAAGGCCATGGGCTGGTGGGCCTGGTTGGCCCCGTACTTTTGTGTACCTTATGGTGTATGATGCTGTAGGTTTACTATAAAAATGTCTATTGCCCATCGTCAATACCACTAACGCGAACTCCGAACAGCGACTGTTGGGATGTCAAACACCGATATTCTGAAATGCAAAATCTTGTCCCCCGTTGGACCCATGGTAGCACTTGTTTTGTGGTGCAGCGGTCGGAAATGTCGACGTTCGGTGTTTTAGTTCGATATCTTGAGGAATCGGCATTACAGCTTTCGCATAAAGTACTCGACAGTATGTACATTCAACGATGGACGATCGACATTTTGATAGTAAACCGATGCTGTACTGGCAGTATTGTTACACAATGACCATTGCATCACGGAACTGTGTATGTTTCTTTTCCAGGCATCTGAGGGGATAGCCTACGGACACACAGTGGCAGTAAAGTGGCACAGAATGCCATGGCAGCACAGAGGAAATATGATTTCAGCAAGGTATGGCAGTATACATGCATGGCTACGTATGTTCATATGTGTATAACAGTCTAATAAGGACAATGGCAGGAGTCAGTGTACTCATGCATTCATAATTTTTGATACGGTCTGCTACCCTTGATACGTGTCACCTGGATGTTTTGAACTTACAGATCTACAAGCTTTGGTGATGGAGTTGACCTATCTACAAATATCCTGTGTCTGGTCCAGACAGTTGGCTGACACAGTTATGCTTGTCTTGTTCTGCATCCCATTGTGTAACCTGCACATGATGTGTGTCACAGCAGATGTATGCTTTACATGCATGAAATACCTGTTTCATTTAGGGGGTACTGTCTGTGTTACATAGCAGTCTCCCCAGTATGTACTATGTATACAACGTTGATGTAGGTGTGTCGAGCATGTGAGACGTGTTACTTCTGTCATGGCAACGTGGGAGGTACACAGTAAGATCTGACACCTTCTTGTATTGCGACATGCACATCCCCTTCAAAGCATTTAGGAGATGGACTACATTTGTACGGTTGTGACACGGACTTTATAGGACATGATATCTACACTGTGTATTGATGTACCATAGAACGTGTGTGGCTGCTACACTTGTATGATATGCCTGTGTGGTGAGATGGCAAAGGTGTCATTGCACACAATGATAGTTGTGCTGGCTGCCACATTCAGTATAGCAGTGACAGTCTGCGATTTATAACCAAAACCTGTCAGTATAGGTGGTAAAGCAGTGAATACATCCCCACATCCTAACCAACAGTGAGTATCAAAGGGTGCAGTACTACAATATTGTACCCGGTTAATAGCACATCAGTCCCAACACATGATGTACATACTCAAGGATGAAAAGTGGGCACACAGACCTGGGCACACAGGTTTACACCTAATGTACATCAGATCACCATGTCTCTACAGTGGTATGGCAGGAATTATATGGCATAGCTGAGGCCACAGTCACCAGTAGGTGATATACTCATAATGTCCACATACTCTTCCCTCAGCATGCCAATATCTGAGTGCAATGGACATTTGTTGATGTACCTTTTTAACCTGTACTGCTGCTTACACACAACAGTATGGTCCCTCACAAGGTCACTTCGCATCTTCATATGTGCTCACTGTTGATCATGTGCAATGAGTGTCATTGCCACCTGTGGCATATAGACTAGTTAGAGGTGGTCTGTGCCTTGCATACAGGGCAAGGTGTGACTCTGCTGGAGTGCATATGCTGCCTATCTGTAGGAAGTATAGTAGATGGATGACTCACTGTAAGGACATTAACCTACTATGTGACATTTGTCTAGCAGACGTAAACACACCCTTGAAACAAACCCTGCCTAATGGTACAGAGATCACTTCAGTTCACCTCAGCACATGTCATTTGTATGATTGGCTGGGTGACACTCTTCTCAACACATGGCATCTGCCCGAGTCCCTCTTGGATTGCAGCAATATATGCTGATCCTGTACTGAGGAGTATAAAGATGTCTCTGATTGTGAGAGCTGTATGGCCATTATGCTAGTTAAGTTCACATGTCCTATGGCTCCGTAACATGTTGTAAAATGCTGTAACATGCTCACACACAAACATGGACACATTCAGGCTGACACCGCTTCTGTGCAATGCATACAGGGCACGCCAAGTCACACACATAGTGCAAGTTTGCTATATGTAGATTACAACACTAACCTATGTACTGGTACACACTACAGATCACAGTACCTGATGCATACAACACACCTCATGTCTGATAGTACTAGCAGTTTAGAACATATAATCGTTGTTGATATCAGCATCCCTTGTTGTGATTAGTCATTTGGGGGTCCATGTAACCTGCTAAAAATAATATACTAAACCCCACCTATGTCTAAGTTACAAAGGTTATTGTATGCATGTCATATGGATATACACACATACCAAGTTGGCTAGAATGAGATTAGAACCCCTATCTACCTAATCTTACACCCTACAGCTCACAGAACTTAACACACACACACCACAGCTGTTGTCAGATATTATACTGTCAGTCAATAGTCTTAAGGTGGATGACATCATCAAGTCTTGTAGAGGAGGCTGGTTTGGAAGCCAGCAGCTAGTTACAGGGCCAAAAAGTGCATAACCATTGCAAGTAGATAGCCCATGAGGGCATGCCTGTTGTGTTGCAGGAACACACACACACACACACACACACACACACACACACACACACACACACACACACACACACACACACTCATACACATGCACACATAAGGGTGGCTGGAGTGAGATTAGAACCCCTACCTATCTAGTCTCATACAATGTAGCTCACAGTAATTATTGCACACACCACATGTTATGTCTATTGTGTATATGATTGCAGGAACAGTACTTGTGGATACACAAACTAGGCTTTTGTTGCACTTCATGTGTGGCCTGCAGAGTGATATGGCTTCATACTGTTATCTGCATCTAGTGTCCTAGCAGTTAAATAACTATTATCCTTGGTATGGTTGTACAGTTACCAGTATGACCATATGTGGTTGACTGCAGTTAGATAGGCAAACCTGTGGCCAAGGAAATTGTGCCCTTTCCATGCATTCATTAACATTATACATTACACCACCTGCTCACCTGTGTCTGTCTACATGGTGACATCCAGCAGGCACAGAGATCTGTAGGTGTGTGAATTATATACTGTTGCACCCTTAGTTTGGTTCCTTTGAGCAACTATAAGGATGTGTGAATGCAGATTTACTCATCATTATTAGGGCTTGTAGGACAATACATACATGCAGGCATATATCTCTCTATAACAGGGATGTCTCTAAATGTAGCTGTGCATGTGTGTATATGTATATGTGCTATGTAGATATATGTGGAAAGTCTATGTATCATTGTAATATATATATATATATATATATATATATATATATATATATATATATATATATAGATAGCTATATATATCAGTATATATCTATTTGGCATTATATAGAGATAGATATACTAACTGTGAGAGAGATCAGAACAGATAGATATGTATACGCATTGCAGGTCATTTTGATGATGAGGCATTTTGCAAACCTTGCTAGCTGCATCTTTTTCTGCAGTACTGCATTTCCCTCAGATTTGTGCATGGCATTCCTCAACTGCCTGATCTACTTAATATGTGATTGAAGTTCATACTGTCACTCCATACACAGAGTATATGTGTGTGTATATATATATATATATATATATATGTGTGTGTGTGTGTGTGTGTGTGTGTGTGTGTGTGTGTGTGTGTGTGTGTGTGCCCTGTCCATGCATTCATTAACATTATACATTACACCACCTGCTCACCTGTGTCTGTCTACATGGTGACATCCAGCAGGCACACACCACATGTTACGTCTTTTGTGTATGTGATTGCAGGAACAGTACTTGTGGATACACAAACTAGGCTTTTGTTGCACTTCATGTGTGGCCTGCAGAGTGATGTGGCTTCATACTGTTATGTGCATCTAGTATCCTAGCAGTGAAATAATGTTATTACAGAGTAGCAGTTTACATTCCTCTCAACTGTACAGCTTTTCACAGAATGTGCAGAATTTTTCCTCATATTTCTGGTCTGTTCCTCATACATTCTGGTGTTTTGGTAAATTATTGTATATTGAAGTCACTGAATAATACTAACTACAGAAAACATTTGACTGTCAGACTTAATATCCTTCAGATATTCTATAATAATGCAACTTGATTTCATACTAGCTACTTTCTAGGTTAATTGGAACAATCTGTACTGTCTCTCTGTATTTTTGGGCCTTCCTCCCCCCATTCTTCCTGGCTTGGTTTAGATTTCTTGCATATGCCCTTGCATACATGCAGCAGGTCCATACATATGATACCGTATTATAGTGCTCCTTACAAGTGGTGTGAGGGACTTACCTTGTGAATGCAGCAGTTGACAGAACTGTAGTTCAGGGCTGACTCTGTCTGATGCATGCAGTACACAGCCAATACATGGTTAGGTACAGGTTGTGTGGGTTTCCTGGCATAGTTTTTAATATATGTATGTGTGTTGGAGTAAGGTGTCAGTCCCTAGGGCCCTACGTTGTCAGCGCATGTGCTATATGTTGTCTCTTAGCCAAAGCCAGGGCATACTGCATGTCTATGTCTACCTATAGGGACATCATTGGGGGCTCCTCCGATTCCTCCTGTGAGTGTGGCTGTGGTGACCTAGCCACTGGTGGGGGCTGTGTATCCCTTCACCTTGCTGTTCCTGCTGTGGCTGTTTCTGCAGGATCATATTGTGTAGCATACTGTGAATATCTGTGCACATGTGACTGGAGAGTACTGCAGGGCTCCACCAGATATATCAAGGCACCGAAACTTTGACTTCAGAATCCCAAACACATGCTCTATGATGTCCCTAGTTTGAGTGTGTGCCTCATTATGGCATTCTTCCATGGGTGTGTGTGCATTTCTAATTGGTGTCATCATCCACAGTTCCAGTGCATAGCCAGCATCCCCCAGTAAATGGCCATGTGGGATGTCCTCCCTAGCAAACATCTGGTACAGCTGTGATGTGGTATGTACCTAACCAGGCATGTCCAACAATTGGAACATCCACAGAGGTTCCTCACTAAAAGAATGCAGGGCATAAGTAATATGTCCTAGGCAGACCATCTCAAAGCCCTGTCCCTGTATTCTGTCTCCTAAAGGCTTTTGAGGGTAGATCTATGCTGCCATACAAGGCATTGTCAGACCCCACTCTGATGGACCTCTTGCATATCCGCAAAACAAACAGAACCAGAATTACTCATTCTAAAGACTTAAACCCTGCCTGTGATATAGATAGCACCTGCTGGAGAGATAGGTATGTATACTATAGACTACCCCATCTATGGAATAGGCTCCCCATCCATGTGAAGCAGCGTTCCTCCCTAACCCAATTCAAGTGCAACTTGGACAATTGGATGGGAAACCAGAAATTCATCCCTGGTTTGGCACCTATATTTATAATGGACAGAGGTAACCTGTAAATGGTTCATCTCCCAGGCCCATGTTTACACTTACCAAGGGTAACAAAACCTGTCAGAGATTTGGGATGCATGACTAGGCTTAAAAAGGCCCTTGTGGTCATTAGCCATCTGAACCTATGTGTGCCAGACATGGGAGTTGTGATAACTGCCAGGGCTGCCAGCACACACATTCATGATAATTCCCTGAGCACTGCACATGACCTGGCAGTTGATGGAGTGGTATCTCCTGCAGTTGACGTAGATTTTACCCTCCTCACCAGGTGGTGCCTTGATGTCTACATGAGTGCAGTCTATGGCACCCAGTACCTCAGGGTAGTGTGCTACATGGTAGAAGTGTTGCAGATTGCTGGCCCTCACCTCAGGGGTGAGGGAAAAAAATGTGCTCACTGGCATGTGGTAGCATGGCATCCAGGAACTGGTGGGGTACCCTGGATGCTGATGCCTGTGAGACTCACAACATGTCCCCAGTTGGTCTTTGGAAAGTACCTGTGGCTATTATCCTAAGGGCTACATGCAACTTTGTTTTCACTGGTAAGGGTTCCCCTTTGTTAGCTCTGGGTCTGAGATGAGGGTGGCAGAGCACAATGAGTTGTTGTAGTATGTCACTGTCCACTCTGTAGCACTCTACAATCTCCAGCTCATGTAGATCCTAGATGGTTACCCTCTGCCTGAACACTCTTCTCCTTCTCGGCCTAGGCCTATTGTCAGCAGCAGCAGCATTGACTTCAGCATCTAGCACATACAGATGTAGCAGACCTGTAGCAATCCTTAGCATTCTTTCAGTAAAATTCCCAAGTTTATACTCCAATGGTGCAGAGTATGGGGGAAAATCAGATTGTAGGTGTATGCATACTTTATAGTGCTCTGCTATAGTGGCTGAGTGTGTGATTAGCTACCTATGATGCATTCCACCTGCTTAGTATATCATTTACATCATTTAATGGCCCTAGATTAAGTTAAACAGGGGACAAACCTAATTAAAAAGTCATTGCCTTTTAGCTACACTCAGCATTGTGGTGTGCAGCACAAACATGCACCCTGTAGGTAAACAAAGCTTAGCAGTCAGTGGACCCCCCCCCCCCAGACTTCATACTCAGCATGGTGGTGTGCATCACAAATAGTCACAGCTAAGCTCAAATCAGCTTAGATTTTATTGGACACACTCTCCTTTGATGTCAGCTAACTCTTGTGTGGAAACCAATATGGTTCTGTGTCTACACAGAGGGGATATGCGGACACGGATACCCATTTTTGCTATTCAGTATCTCCATCTCATTTGCATAGGGATCTGTGCTCACACCCTGGAAACAACACAGTTCAAAGCCCTACCACATTAGCAATAGCACCAATATACCATTGCAGATACAACACACAGGGTCCTGTAATATATTTCTGTCATATATTACTTTTGTTTTTCCAATTTTTTTATTTATTTTTAATGAGGCATGTTTGCGCACTGTGGCATGTCATGCAAACATACACAGATTATAAAAATTATTTTGACTTAGTTCACTTATTTTTCTCAACACATGGTGGATAGTTTCATTTATATCTGTATGTGCTATGCCATTTCTGTCCATCTACCTACAGTTTTACACCCCCTTTTGTCTGTCTACATTCCTGTACACAGACTTTTTCTGTGTACACTATGGACACTGACATGGAGTCTGCAGAGCTGCCTATTTGCTTGCTGGATTGCTCTACCTGACTCATTTGCATGGAATTCACCTGCTTATGAGGTGACTTGCACGCCACAGATATTTCTATGTTGCTGCGTGCGTGTCACCCAGCTGTGTTTACTTTCATATAAACTGTGTGGCAGGATGCCTATATGGAAAATGAAACCATGTAGGCTTTATTAAATTCCTCATTCATTTTATTTTTTCTCTTTCTGTACAGCTACCTGCTGCACTGCTGCCCCCCCCCCCCCACAACGTTAGCACATAAAATTATCCACATTAGGAAAAACCCTATTAGTTATGGAGTGCCTGTAGTGCAGGCAAACCACCACATACAATGAGACATATCCATGCACAGTGATGCACTCAAAGCTACACCAATGACAGCACTACAACAACAGATTCCTACATTAGTGTGATATCCTAATTGTCCAACAGCTGTTAGTCTAATGAACTAAATTTTATAAAAAAAGTTATGTGGCATAATAGCCACACAGATCAGCAGGGAACAGCTCCTGAGTACAGTACAACACATTAAGTATATTTTACTCACTTGCTGTTCTCTGCAGCTCCCTATTGCAATGTCAGCACTCAAAATACTGAGCGAGAAAAGCCAAAAGCCTGAAAAAAGGAGAAGAGTGAATCTTGAAAATTACTCTTCTCCTGAAAGCTTTTTTTTCATGGTGGGCAAGTTCCCCTGCAACCCCACACCCACCTTTATATACTAACTCTGAGATCACCATACCTTGGAGAAAACCTGAGAAATGTCATTTTGGAGTTTGTATATACCAGCCCAGTCTTTGACAATTTAGTCTCCACATTTTGGAACTTTTTCTAATGGATGCCAACATTTCAAATAGTTACCATTCCCTGCTGTACTTTGCAGTGTCA